>NW_023645778.1:0-7956 GCF_015228065.2 Penaeus monodon
GCTAGTGTCTACCTACTATATTTAGCGTCCCATATTTGGGTAACATACATTTCATATCATTAGATAATTGCTATCCAGAGAACCGTCACGTAGTTAAAGCAAGGAAGAATGACACCAAGTGTACTACACATATGTCCACCTTACTATATAGCGGGAACTGCGTATGGGAAATCGTAATTTGTAATTAAAATAACTGTTATTTTGTGTCAGAATATTTTTGATGAAATAAAATCCCTTAAGTGAAGAAAAACATGCACAATTAGATTAATATGCCAAATGTTGCTACTGAAGCTAGTCTCATAAAAGTAAACAACATTTAACTCAATGTCGCCAGGAAAATACTGTGACCTATTTTATTATTGTTATTGTTATTGTTATTGTTAGTTATTATTATTGCTACGCCAGTGGGTCTTTCGGAGACTGTGCGAAACATGTGTTAACATGAAAGGAACCTGGGCAAACATGACGCAGCTGGCTGTGAGCGGAGGAACAAGCCAAGAGACGGAGTTGGGTGCTCCTCCTGTGAAGACCTCGTGTGTGCCCTTGTGACCTGATATAACTTTGTGTTGCCCTGTTATAAGCAGTATCGTGCAGTGTGACATGCTGGTTTCCCCCTGTATTGTGCCTATAGAAAAGTGTACGGGTAAATAACTTGTGTAAATAAAGGAAAGACTGTCATTTTGTGTTTACTTCGTGCCCTGCCTCGCCACTTGGCGTTTCCTCTCCTGGTGTTCTGGGACGCTGTGGTGTTCGGTGCCTCTTGGAGCTGTTCAGTGTTCACGACCCTGTATATAACACGCCGTCTGCCTAGCCTGCCTTGTGTTGGTGGCAGAGAGACGAGGCGACCGGCGTAACAAATGGTGTCAGGAGTGGGATTTGTGATATTTGATCAGTGACGCGCCGATTTATCATGTCGTCCAAAGATGGCGGCAGCCATGAGCGAGAGGAGGCTATGACTGAGGCAGGCACGAGTGAGGTGAAGCCGAGCCAGATGGACCTGATCACTGCCATGCTGGCCGGTATGAGGGAGGAAATGGCACAAAGGGCAGAAGAGCAGGCACAGAGGGCACGCGAGCAGGCGCACCATCTCGTCGAGATGCAGGCAAGGAAGGCAGAGGAACAGTTCTGCCAACTTGTTGAGGTGCTACAGAGCAATCTTGCATCTGTGAAGATGGAAACTCAGCAGTACACCGACAAGGCCTGCAACAGCGTGAAGAGTGAACTGATGGAGGAGGTGCAGACTCTGAAGGGCGAGGTTCAGGGCCTGAGGGAGGAAGTGAAGGAGGAAAGGCGGCGTCACGAGGTAGTAACGTTGCAAGCAGAGAAGGCAGACGAGGTTCTGGCAACAGATGCCAGAGTGTCAGGTTTACTGGGGTCTGCCTGGGGTCCGTGGCAGGAAACCCCCAGGCCTCGCAGCGTCGTGTCGGAGCCAGTGGTCGCTGCAGAAGGCTGGGGACCCATCGGAACCGCTCCCTTGGATATAGGTGGCGGCAAACTCGGACCCGGTCAACCCGCCTCGTTGCCTCCCTCACCCCCTTCCTCCCCCCCGGGCGTGTTAGTTCACGGCACGCGTTCTCCACCCCGCAGCCCCTCGGCCTCCAGACATTCTTTAAGCGTAAGCTGTTAGAAAGACGGAAGGGGCCGGGGAGGCATATTCGCCCAATTTGAAATACGGGAAACGGCCCGGGCTGGGCCGGGAAAGAAAAGGCCCTACAGCGGGTAACACCCCTTGGGGGGGCCCCCGCGGGGGGAAGTTTTGGGGCATCTCCCAGCATCCCAACATCCCCTCTTACACCAGCGTGGCGGGGGCTTTAAAACGCCTTTTTCGGGCACCCCACCAGGCCGAAAATATCGGGCCCACTTGAAGAAGCGGACCCCGGGGAGCATGGCGAGAAAACGGGTCCCCACTGGCGCGGGTTTTTGGGGACCCTTTGGTAAGGAGGTCAAACCCTGCGGCTGGGGAAAATATGATCTTGGCCCCTGGCCCCGATTTCTTTGTTGCCCTTTCGGGGAAACCCGGCTGCAAATCTAAATTGAGGGGGCCACACCCTGAGGACCTGCAGGTGGCCGTGGCAAGGGCCTTGGAGTTCGGGCCCTTCCTGAAGGCAACCAGGGGCCCCAGGGCCAGCTGCTCAGCCCCGCCGTAAACCCTTGGGGCCAAAGGCTAAAGTGGAAAGGAAAGCATTGAGGAAGGTAGCCCTAGCATTTCCCAAAGGGCTTGTGTTGGGGCTCAGTAAAGGAAAGGGGGCACAAAACGTAGTCGTGTCAGAGGGAGCGGAGAAAAACGTCCCCCAAAAAACTGGAGGGGTTTCTGATGCCTTCCAGCAGGCTGAAAGGATTTTGGGGAAAGGAGGGTCACCATCCGGTGAAATGCCCCTTAAGGCTACGGAAGTGGTACGGGGGAAAATTTCGGACGGCGGGAAAAGGGGCCAAAACCCCACCCGCCCCTCGGTTTCCGGGCCCCGATTTGGGTAATTTTCCCCGTCGAACCAGCACGATGCGGGTTGGGGGGCCCTAAATAGATGGGAACCTTTGCCCGCCTGAAGTGGACACTGGGGCGAAAGCCCCTAGTGCGGCCTGATATTTTGGGCCATTTAAATGCGACTTCCAGACGCCCCAGAGACTGTGTGCTGTCAGGGGGCTTTTGGTGTGCCCTCGGGGGGGCCAGGGGAGGCTCGATTGGCGTGGGAGCAGGGTTTGCAGCGGCTGGCGGTGAAAGGGGCCCCGTTTTGGACGGGGCACTGTTTCGGGGCCTTTGGGACAAACCTTTACCAAGAAAGGCGTGTGTCGACCCTTGGGATGGAAGCGGGTGAAAGTGAAACGGTAAGATTGCCCTTGTTTTCCAGGGTTGGCTGTGCAGGGGTTTAGTTATGGTTTGGCGCTGAAACCTTTTCCCCCCAGGACGAGTCTATAATCCGGGTCGCCGCCCAAGAGTGATGCGTGGAGAAAGAGGGCCTCGGGACCCCACCCAAAAACCCTGCAGCTGGCTGATGGCTTTAGGGGTTTGGGGGGACCCTTTGGTTGGGACCAGGGAGGGGTTGTTACATTTTAAATAGCTAATTTTCTCTGAAAAGGGACCTAAAGGTGCCAGCGGGTGCAAACCCGGGGCACTGTGAGGAAGGGAGCGCCCAAAAAAGAGCCCTTTGGGGGAGCGGGGATTTTGGTTGGTGGGGGGCCGTTGCCTGATTTTTTCCTCGAGGATTTGGCGCCCCCCCCCGGCTGTGGCGTTACCATGGGCCAAAAGCTACCCCGGGGGCCCAGGGTAAAAAGAAGATGCCCTTTACCCCAGTAGCGGCGAATGAGGACGGGGCAGCCCGTTTACCGAGATGGGACGAAAATTTTGGGAGGGTGAGGGCGTGCAGCAGACCCCAATGGTGACCTTTACCGGGTTTTTTGGGGCAAAAGTACCCCGGGGTTTCCACTCCCAATCTCCCGCCCCCCCACTTCCCCCCTCCAGAGCGACTCAAGAAGAGCGAAAAAAACCCGGGCGTTTGGGTAAAAGATTTTTGGGTTTCTGAGAACTGTTTTTTATTTAAATTTTTTTGTAGTTTTTTTTAAAGGTTTTTGGGTAGGGTCAGAGCAAAACGGGTGGGGCTGCTTGAAAAGGGGGGATAGTGCTACGCCTGTGGGTCTTTCGGAGACTGTGCGAAACATGTTTTAACATGAAAAGGCCTGGGGAACATGACGCGCTGGCTGTGAGCGGAGGAACAACCCCAAAAGACGGGGTTGGGGGCTCCCCTGTGAAAAACCCCGTGTTGGGGCCCCTTTTGGCCTGATATAACCCCCTTTTTTTGTTCCTTTATAAGCTTAAACGTGGGAGTGGGGACATGCTGGTTTTTCCCCGTAATTTTTGCCTATAGAAAAGTGGGGACGGGTAAAAAAACTTGTGGGAAAAAAAGGGGAAAACTGTCATTTGTGTTTACTTCGTCCCCTGCCTCGCCCACTTGGCGTTTCCTCTCCTGTGTTTTTGGGGCGCTGTGGTGTTTTGGTGCCCCCTTGGAGCTGTTGTGTTTTAAAGAAACCCCGTGGGTAGCAAAGCCCCGGGGGGGGGGGTGCCCAGCCCCGCCTTGTGTTGGTGGCGAGAGCGAGGCGGTCGCCCTAACATTATTATTATTATTATTATTCTTTTGTAAGTGTTTACCCAAAGGAGTCCCATTATAAAACCTTGCGGCCCTTTCCTGATTTCCCCCTTTGCTTGAATTTGCGGAAAAAGGGTTTTTTTTACTAAAGCTATGAAAACGATGGGGTTTTTGTTTTTTGTATAGACATTATTATTAGTTACTGATTTTTGGTAAGAACAATATAAAAATTTTTTGAAAAAAAAGGAAAAAGGGGAAACAAGGGGGGGAAGAAAAAAAAGGGAGTACTTGCAATTGCCTCATTAGTGACTTGTAACCCTGTACCCCTTTTATGTTAAAAAAAAAAATAATAATAATATAAAAAAAATAAATAATAAAAAAAACTCACAGTGGCATGGCATGTATCTCCATGCCATGCCCATCGGTTTTGGGTTAAGTAAAAGTAAAATTAAAATTTTTTCCCAAAAAAATTCTTCTGATACTTACAAACCCCTATAATTCCCAAATTTTTTTTCACTACCCTTTTTTTCGGGATTGTATATAAGTGGGGTATTTTCTGTTTTGTACCCTCCAAAGGTTCGAAAAAATTCAGTAGCTAAAAAATCGGAAACAAACATAAAATTTATGCCAAATTTTTCCCTAAAAATTTTCCGCATAAAAGAATCGTCCAGGCCAAATTTTCTTTTTTGGGGGAAATTTAAATGAAAGCACTGGGATATATCAAACTGAAATAAATTTTAAAAGAAAGCTATAAAATTCCAAATTAATTTTTTACTTATACAGGGGGTTTTTTCCCAGGAATTACTTTTCCCCATAAAAAGAAAAGCAATAAGGGGGGTAGCGCGAAAAGTGGTTTTTTGGTTTCCATATTTACAGAAGTAAAAATGGGGGGACAGAAATTTTCAGGGGGATCTACAAAATTTTCAGTAATTTAATTTTAATTTTTCACATAAAAAAGACGGGGGCAGCATAAAAATATCAACTGTAGAAAAAAGAAATAATGGGATCATATTTAATGTTTCTGCTAGAGCCCCTATCAGTGTCTATATTTTATATTTACAAAAAAAATAGTTTTTATTAATGAAAATTTTTATGTAAAATTTAATCCCCCCAAAAATTATGAAAATTGTTTACTTAAAATTTTTTTTCAAGTTTTCTTCTATAAGTGGGAAGCTCTCATTTTTTTAATTAAAGTTCTTTTTTTTTTCCCTTTTTAGGGTTTTTCTATACTTCCAGACTTGTGGATTGATTCCTCCCCCTGAGCCTCGGTAAACCCCAGTCAAAAACGGTCATCAATCTCTCAAACACAACCCCTTGACAGCCGCTTCCCGCTCAGAGGTTACACTAAAAGTCCCCCATCGTGGCTGAATATATTCCCCAAATCTCGGCGAGAAACCCGGCCCTTTGCCTATAGTAGTGGTCCCATAAAATATTTCTGGGTTTTGAGTTCGATGTTTTTTTCACGACTACTTTTTTCTAAAAATTCGTTCTACTACACCGGGTTTTTACGCCGATATGTTGGTAATGGGAGATGCAAAAATGTGGGGATGGGTTTGGGAAACCCTTTCAAAACTAATAAGCCCTAAGGTGCAACTAAACTAAACCCTTTCTACTAGGAAAAACATATTTCTTTTGTGATATTTCCAACGAAATTTTTGGTGCATATATATATATTAACTACTCCTAGATGATTTTGTTTTTGAATCCAAAGATTCATGAATCTTTAAAAAAATCGATGTTGATTGTTTATGATAGTAACGGTATTCATATGCGACGTTTCAATTTCAAGTGTTATATCTAATTAAGTTAAATCTGCCTGACAATTATACTTGGTTAATTTGAACATCATGATTACACATTTGCTTTTAAGTGTGCTAATCCTTGTAAGATAAATATCTATTTACTTCACGATAAACCTTTCTTGCTCTTATATTTATCGTTCTAGTATTCCCCAGCCTACCTTTGTTGGTTACTGGGTGACCATTTATACCTAACTCTGGTTTCCCTTCAAAACGCATAAATCTTTCGCCTTTTACTAAAGGTTTCCGTGGAGGGGAACAACTTAGTGTCTTATTCAATTTTATTCTATAGCCCACTTCGGTGGGTTCATTAAAATGATATGTTAAGACTATATACATTTGATCTAATGTATATAGTTCAAGGGGATTCAGTTTTCTAATAAACCTGTTAGAATGCCCATTCCATTTCAAGCTAGACCCTAAGAATTCATACACTTTCATTCTCATCTAAAACCCACATCTTGAAGTTTTAGGAAGTGTTAACATTATATTTCTGAAGGGAAAATAACATATTCTTGAACAAATAGTTACGCCTCAAATTGATACGCAAAATTAAGCAACTACTGATCAACAACATTTACATAAAAGGAAAAAAAATCAAATGTTTTCTTATATATTAGTGGTAGTTATATGAAAAAAAAAACTAATAATAATAATAATAATAATAATAATAATAAAATAGTTGTCAATGTCTTCGATATTGTATTTTTTCTGCAACTGGTCATCTCCAATCGTTCAGTAACTGGATAGCTAATATAGGATTACAAGATCTGTATGTCCGGTATGTAAAAGAATAATTTACGAGAATAAATAATAGCCACTCGACAGTTTTCTTCTATTGAGTTGGTTTATCATATATATGTAATGGGATATATCAAACCATAAGCATTTAAGAGATGCTACGCCATTTAAGAATCTTTCTCTCGCCAACACTTAAGAGAGCTAGTTCTAATGTAATACTTTTGTATAACGATATGTAAAAAGGGGATAGCGGATATTTGTATAACGATATGTAAAAAAGGGGATAGCGGATATTTGTATAACGATATGTAAAAAGGGGGATAGCGCGAACGCAGTCCCCCACTAACAAAAATTGCGCACTCGAGTTAACCACATTTGGGTTAATCGCAAGGGTCAGCGCCACCGGAGTGCAATGGTGAGCCTCGCCTTGGGAAAACCGCCTTCATGATCACGGTATCTCCTGTGCCAGGTAAGTATGCTAATACAACCCACCCGCCGACCCACGCTCACACTTACTGAGAACCCCACGCGCTCTATAACACCTAATACAAATATCAAATTGAACTTTTCTTTTGCGAAGATTCTACTAGTGAACTACACTTATGTTCATATTTATAAACTGTATTTGGGAACAAAGATGTCAATGATCAACAATCCTTATTATTTCCTAAATTATAGTATATAAGCTTTTTTCCAGCTGTACTTCCGTTATGCTACTTTTATCATCTCCGTGACATTTTATGGCAATTTTCGTAGGTTGCTATATATATATTATATATATATATATATATATATATATATATATATATATATATATATATATATATATATATATATATATTATATATATATATATATATATATATATGTTATATATATATATATATATATATATATATATATATATAATATACCACATATGCACTACTACACTATTCATAAATTCGTAAATCTATAATAAGATGATAACATGTACAAAAATATTTGTAGAATGTAATATACATGATATAAATGCATACAGGTATATATATTTTAAATCTGTTATATTAGTTAGACTAATATAAATATCGCAAAATCTCTCTATATATATATATATATATATATATATATATATATAATATATATATATATATAAATCATAAACACATACTGCAACTACCACTATTCATCAAACCCTTCGTAAATCTATAAATACAGATGGATACACATGTACGAAAATATTTGTAGAAATGTAATATTAACATGATATAAATGCACACAGGGATATGCATTTTTCAAATCTTGGTTATATTACGTTAGACTAATATCAATATCGCAATACTCTCTCTCTCTCTCTC
>NW_023645779.1:0-5000 GCF_015228065.2 Penaeus monodon
CCTCCTCTAACGATATCCCCCCTCCCCATCCTCTACCCCTCCCACACGCTCATCCCCCCCGACCCCACCCCGCCCACATTAACCCTCCCACCATCCCCTCTATCCCTTCCTCCCTCCTGGATACACGTGTGAACCCTTATGTCACAAGTATCCCCTTCCTCAGACCCTCCATCTCCTAATACCCCTCTAGTAGAACACCAACTCCACACCTCTCCCATCTCAGACCTCTCAATCCTTATCCCACCCTCTAGCTGCTTCACCCTCAAAATCTCCAACACGTACTACAATCTATATCACTAAAGTATAACTATCCTTCATTGGAATATTCGCGGTTTCCGCTCCCACAGACCTGACCTTCGTCATATCCTTTCCTCTTATAACCCATCTATAGTATGCCTTCAAGAGACCTTTTTTACACATCTTCCAATACCAATCCCCAATTATCATTTTGTCTCTTCCCCACATTCCCTTTATGTCTCGTCCATACTTATCAATCAGAAAACACCTTATGTCACACCTCCCTTTCAAACCAATGTCCCTTGCACAGTTATTCGTATCTTCCTTCATCGTTGGATCACAGTGATTTCTGTCTACTTCTCCCCTTCCCACCCCATTGACTTTGTTGCTTTTGAAAATCTGATTTCCCAACTTCAACCACCTTTCCTCATAGTTGGTGACTTTAACTGCCGCCACACTCTTTGGGGTGATTCTATCAAACTCCCGAGGCCGATCTCTAGAGCGCTTCCTCTCCACAGCTGACCTTACTATTCTAAATTCAGATCGCCCCACACACGCAATCTTTTTCATGCATTGACCTCCCCTTCTCTTCATTTAGATTTCCACTGGTCAGTCTTAGACCACTTTCCCTATAGTGACCACTTTCCAGTTCTCCTTTCTCCTACTTCATACGTACCACTTCCTAACTCCCCACGCTGGTGCTTTGATAGAGCCGACTGGTATACTTTCACTTCACTCTCTGTTATTCATACCCCTCCATCCTCCCTCACCGTGTGTGTGTGTGTGTGTGTGTGTGTGTGTGTGTGTGTGTGTATGTATGCATATATATATATATATATATATATATATATATATATATATATATATATATATATATATATATTTACTTATCATATAGCTGTATATATGATATATATATATATATATATATATATATATATATATATATATATATATATATATACGTACCATATGTATATATATATATATATATAGTGTGTGTGTGTGTGTGTGTGTGTGTGTGTGTGTGTGTGTGTTGTGTGTGTGTGTGTGTGTGTGTGTGTGTATATATATATACATATATATATATATATATAATATATATATATATATATTAATATATTACATATATATATATATACACACACACACTTATAAATATATGTATATTAATATATATATATATATTTTATATATATATAAAATTATATTTATAATATATATACATACAACAATAACACACACCCCACACACACACCCCCCCCACAAAATATATAATATATATTATATAATATATATATATATATAATATAATAATATATATATTTTGGGTGTTGTGTGTGTGTGTGTGGGTTGTTGTATTATGTAATTTTACATAATATAGGTATACATACAAAAACCACACACCCAACACACACACACATACCAACCACACACACACACAAAAATATATATATAATATATTTATTTTAAAATTTATATTTTAAAATTAAATATAATTTTAAAATTTTTACTTATTATATACCATATGCATAATTATATATATATATATATTATATATATATTATTAAATATAATATTAACATATATTTTTTACATAAATAAAATTTATATATATATAATTTATATTAAAATAATTAAATATAAAATTATATATATAAATATATTATATATTTTATATACATATATATGTATTAAAAATATATAAATAAAAAAAAATTTTATATATATATATAAAATATAATATAATATATATTATATATAGTATGTTGTTTGGGTGTTTGCGTGTGTTTTGGTACACACACACACTAATATATATATATATATATATAATATTATATATATATTTTTTATATATATATTTATATATAATATAATATATATATATATATATAATATATATATATATATATAATATTTTTTATGTAACACACACAAACCACAATTACACATACACACTAAAAAACCCAAACACACAAAGAATATTTTTGTATATATATATATATTATATATAATTTTATATTAATATATATATATAATATATAATTATATATATATTATGGGTGGGTGCTTCACGCGCATGGTGAGTAAAGCGATGGTGTGGTACCCTAGATAGGTTAAGTGTTGCATGCCTTCTCGCTTGGCTTCCACCCCTGGCTACCCCGTGCGAAAAAGGGGCAGTTTTCTGATAAGTCTCCCCTGCCAGGTCAACCCTCTCCATCATCAAGCTTCTGCAGTCCCCCTCTGGCCACCCATAGGTAACGGGGTCCCCTTGCGCCCCCAGGCTAAATCGGGGGGGGATTCAAGCAGCAGGAGGCCCTAGGTCGGATTTTGGGCCCACGGCGTGTGGAACGCTCTGGTTTCTCCCAACTCCTGCCCCCTACCCACCCGGGGAAATGGGGCGGCTGGGGGGAGGGGGGCCCTTGCCAGCCTCCTCCCCCCAGAAGGGACCCTCTGGAAAACGTCTTGAAAAATGGAAATGCTGGGGGGAGGGGTTTTGTCCCTCCCCCCCAGCAAGTAAGGAGGGCTGGGGTCCCGCTGGGGGGCAAATGTCGGGGTGCAGGATTGGGAACGTGATTTACTGGGTCCCGCCTGCCCCCCGGGCAGGCGAACCCCCCATAAGCTTGTGGGGGAAAAAGCCCTCGGGAACCCCACAGGTGGATAGTCCCCCCAAGCCTGCCGCCCCCCTTTTTTTGGGGGCTGTGTTGGCGGGGGTGGCAGAGGGGGCGTGCACCCGGAGGGGACCCCCCGAGGTTTAACCTCGGGTGTTTCCGGGTAGGCGTTTGGAACACCCGGTCCTTGGGCAGGATGGCGGTTACCTTGTACGGGGAATTGAAGCGACTGGGATTGAGGTGGTGCCCTCTCAGAGGTGAAAAGGGCCGGGTAGCGCACGATCAGTGTGGGGGTTACACCTACTACGGGTGGGGCCGTAGCGGGGCCCACCCCCAGGGTGGCCATAGCCCTCCAGTCCTTCAGCCCGCGGTAGCGAGGTGACCCCGGTTGTGAGCGTTCATGGCATTGAGACTAACATGTTTTTGGCTTTTGTCTCTATTGCTGTATCGCTCATGATGTATAAAAAACTGATTGAAAGAGGCTTTTCTACGCCAAACTGCATCTGTGGCAGACGATCCCCCCCGGCGAAAACATTGATTGTTCTGGGCGCTTCAATCGGTATCCGGCTGTGCCCGAGCTGGCTACGAGATGTCTGTGGGGCCCCCAGGGGCTCGGGAGGACCCCCAGCAGCGAGAATGCCTCCTTCTCCGGGGCTTTCAGTCCCCGAAAAAGAGGATCTCTGGCTCCTGGTACCGGCTCCAACCCCCATCGCTGGGCTTTGGGACGCGATACGGGGAATTTTGGGTAAGGGGATCGACCACATTTTGTCAGCACGCGAGGAGGATTTCAGAACTGAGGGGTTTTCCGGGGTGCGGTTCTGTGGCACCGACCATAGGTGCTTTTGGCTACCCTGCAGGTCCACTTTAAAACTCCCCTCCCCCAGTGGCCACCCTAAGGTGTTTTAAATTACAGACTAAGGGGGGGGAGTGTGCCCCTGGGTTCGCCACGGCATCTCTGACCGTTCCAGAAAAACCCGCAAAATGACGGACCCAGGGTTTCTTTTGGGAGCCTTTAAACGCGTAAACACTCGAAGCCTCAGGAGTCCATTTGGCGTAAGCCCCAAAGGGCAAAGGGAGAATACCATTCCCCGGAGACATTTGAGGCCACTGAAGCGTGTCGCAAGGCTCGGCTGAATGGGAATCAATCTTGTCATTCCATGGTGCGTAGGGGCCCGGCATGCGGAAGGGGGAAGGAAAAAGTTATCAGGGAAACTTGCTGAGGAGGCGAAGGCCATTTTCTTGGAAAAGACCTCGCCCTCCTACCAAGCCCTGAGAAAAAGAACCCCAAGCCCCCCCTCACGATGACTGCAGTCCCTCAGCGGATGGACGGATCATCTCAGATCAGTTTTGGGGGTTTGGAACGTTGGGCTGAGTATTTTGAAAAGTGGACCAGGGGGGACCCTCCAACAGTTGCTTTGGGTGCAAACGATGTCGCAGTGCCTGGCCGGACCCACCCATCAGCGAGGAACCTCCTACCCTAAAGAGGTTAGGATGGGGATTTCCAAGCTGAAGAGGGGGAAAGCTGCAGGATAGGATATCCCTGCTGAACTGCAAAAGGGGGGGGGGAAAACCCATGGGTCGGGGTTGCATACAGTCTGACTGCCATTTGGGAGTCTGGTACCATTTCCCCCCCCACCTGCTGAGGGGGGGTATCCCTCTTGAAGGGGAAAGGGGATCGATGGGACTTAGCAACACCGTGGCATTACATGCTCAGCAACCCCGGCAAGGTTTTTCGCCCCCATTCTTCTGAAATGAACCCCCCCCACCTAGAGGCACCAGAGACGGAGAGTTCTGGATTTACTCCTGGCAAGTCCACAATAGACCGTATACTAGCGCTTCGAGAATTGGGAACGCTGTCGTGATTGGCGTGGGTTTTCGCGCCCCACATGACCTCAAGAAGGGGTTTGATCGGGGCATCGGGAAAAGTATGGAGATCCCGAGGCTCAGAGGGTTCCGACCGATTTTGGCCTGATGAAGCCCTATACTGGGACTGAAAATGCTTAAAATGTGGTGGGGGGGATGTCGAACTTTTTCCCCTTTTAAAAGGGGGGGGGCAAGGGGTGTTCCTTGCACCACATTTTCAAAATTTGTATGGACTGGATAAGGGGAGGCCTAGCCAAAATCAGTGGGAGCAACATAGGCATATTTAAA
>NW_023645780.1:5000-7954 GCF_015228065.2 Penaeus monodon
AATAAAAAATGATAATAATGATGATAATAATGATAATAGTAATAATATTAATAATCTTCAAATGTTATCCAAATTCTCTTTATTCTCACTTTTATCACCATTAATGTCATGATTAATAGAATTCTGGTAATTATTATCATTATTACCCTAATAATTGCCAGAATCATCAAATGAATGGAAAAAACGTCATTTTGGAGTCTACTCTCAAAAGGCTATATTTCGCTAGATTTTGCCGCTTTTTCGACTTTTGGGATTTTTCTCTTTTACCTTTTTTTTTATTATATATGGACACAATTCCTGTTATTATCATCATTATTATCATGATTATCATCATTATTATCGTTATCATCATCATTATCATCATTATCATCATTATCATCATCATTATCATCATTATTGCAATTATTATCATCATTATTGCAATTATTATCATTATTATTGCAATTTGCCCGGGTTTTAATAATAATTTTACCTCTATACTAAAAACAACTACAATAATAATGGGAATAACAATAATAATACAATAATAACGTTTCTATAATCATTTTTATATCATTATTTCAATTTAAAATCGTTATTACTGTAATTATTACTGTTATAATAATTATTTTTACAATTATACTACCAGTAAAAATAATAATAATGATAATAATAACAATAATAATATTAATAACAATATTATAACAATTAGTATTATTATAATTTTACTTATTATTATTATTATTGTTTTTATTACAGTTATAATATATTTTCTGGCAATAATACTAATAATTAAAGTAATAATAATAATGATAATAATATTAATAATAAATAATAAAAATAATGCAAAAATTAATAATAATAATAATAATAATAATAATAATGATAATAAAGATGATAATAATGATATAGTAATAATATTAATAATCATCAAATGTTATCCAAATTCTCTTTATTCACACTTTTATCATCATTATTGTCATGATTAATAGAATTCTGGTAATTATTATCATTATTACCCTAAATATTGCCCAAAATCATCACATGAATGGAAAAAACGTCATTTTGGAGTCTACTCTCAAAAGGCTATATTTCGCTTGATTTTGCCCCTTTTTCGACCTCGGGATTTTTTTTTTCTTTTACCTTTTTTTTTATTATATATTGGGCACAATTCCCGTTATTATCATAACTATTATCATGATTATATCATTATTACGTATCATCATCATTATCATCATTATCATCATTATCATCATCATTATTGCAATTATTATCATCATTATTGCCCAAATTTTTTTTTATCATTATTATTGCAATTTTGCAGTTATAAAATATAATTTTACATCTATACTAATAACAACTACAATAATAATAGTAATAACAATAATAATAACAATAATAACGTTTCTATAATCATTATTTATATCATTATTTCAATTAATATCGTTATTACTGTATTTTTACTGTTATAATAATTATTATTACAGTATACTACCAGTAAAAAAAAATAATAATGATAATAATAACAATAATAATAATAATAATAATAATAATAATAATGATAATAATGATAATAGTAATAATATTAATAATCATCAAATGTTATTCCAAATTCTCTTTATTCTCACTTTTATCATCAAATTTTTGTCATGATTATAGAATTCTGGGAATTATTATCATTATTACCCTAATAATTGCCCAAAACATCAAATGAATGGAAAAAACGTCATTTTGGAGTCTACTCTCAAAAGGCTATATTTCTCTAGATTTTGCCGCTTTTTCGACTTTTGGGATTTTTTTTCTTTTACCTTTTTTTATTATATATGAACACAATTCCTGTTATTATCATCATTATTTTCATGATTATCATCATTATTATCGTTATCATCATCATTATCATCATTATCATCATTATATCATCATCATTATCATCAAATTTTTGAAATTATTATCATCATTATTGAAAAATTTTTTCATTATTATTGCAATTATTGCAGTTATAATATATAATTTACATCTTTTACTAATAACAACTACAATAATAATAGTAATAACAATAATAATAACAATAATAACGTTTCTATAATCATTATTTATATCATTATTTCAATTAATATCGTTATTACTGTAATTATTACTGTTATAATAAATTTTTTTTTCAATTATACTACCAGTAAAAATAATAAAAATGATAATAATAACAATAATAATATTTAAAAACAATATTATAACAATTAGTATTATTATAATTATACTAAATTTTTATTATTATTGTTATTATTACAGTTATAATATATTTTTTTTGGAAATAATAATAATAATTAAAGTAATAAAAATAATGATAATAATGATAATAATATAATAATAATAATAATAATAATAATAATAATAATAATGATGATAATAATGATGATAATAATGATAATAGTAATAATATTAATAATCATCAAATGTTATCCAAATCTTTATTCTCACTTTTATCATCATTATTGTCATGATTAATAGAATTCTGGTAATTATTATCATTATTACCCTAATAATTGCCAGAATCATCAAATGAATGGAAAAAAACGTCATTTTGGAGTTTACTTTCGCTAGATTTTGCCGCTTTCGACTTTGGGATTTTTTTTCTTTTACCTTTTTTTTTTATTATATATGACACAAATTTCCCGTTATTATCACACTATTATCATGATTTCATCATTATTATCGTTATCATCATCATTATCATCATTATCATCATCATTATCATCATTATTGCAATTATTATCATCATTTTTGCATTATCATCATTATTATTGCAATTATTGCAGTTATAATATATAATTTTACCTCTATACTAATAACCCAAATACAATAATAATAGTTTAAATTAAAAAAATATTTTTTAAAAACAATTATAAAACGTTCTATTTTTTAATATTATTTTTATATTCCAAAAAATTTAAAAGTTTCAATATAATATTAAAAAAAAA
>NW_023645781.1:5000-7953 GCF_015228065.2 Penaeus monodon
TATTATCTTATAATAATAAATAATGATGATAATGATAATGACCATGATCATGATCATAATAACGGTAACGATAAAAGTAATTATTGTAATGATAAAAATAGTGATAATAATAATAATAATGATAATAATGTCATTATTATTAGGATTACTATTATCATTACTACTACTATTACTTTTACTACTACTGTTTCTCTTATTATTACCATTATTTATTACCATCTTCATTATCATCATCACTCTCATTATCATTTTATTATTCGTATTGCTTGATCAAAGTGGGAGCTGTTTCTAACTTGTGGGTGTACAAACAACATGCCCGTAGGATCCCTAACCCAAACGGCATAATAACCCTGGGATAATCATTAACTATAAACAAACCACAAGAAAACAGCAGGAACTGAAATCGTCTACATTTGACAAGTAAACTTGGGATCAGGTGTGTCCACTGCGAAGTCATCAGATATCTAACGATTAATCAAGGAATATAATTATAATGATAATTTTTACACCCTACAGAGTGACGACACGTGAAAGAATTAGTAAGAAAGCTGTAGTTTACTCATAAAACAGCTGCGCCTGTGATGACGCAAACGAACGAGCTCGCGCCTTTCCGGCCTGACACACTGACTCAACAAGAACCTTCCTTCATAAACAACAGTTTCATAGAAAACAAAATAGACCTGCTGATGGGAATGTTTTCCGAACAGTCGGCATAAAACGAAGTGATTACCCACAAGCAGGGATGCAAAGAGGCAGCTGTCGTAACATCCCATTCCCGTGACCAATCCTCTTGAGTCTTGTGACTCACAGCACTCAGTGACATAGATGTGATTACTCAATATCTTTGACTGAATTTCTTTATCAGTTTTGTATATGACATAGGTTCTCGCTGCCACCACAAAACATACATTGTCGCGAACGATTAGACAAACTCAACCGACGAACTGTTAGATTTACTGAATGAGATGCGAAGTGAAGTATGCGTATAACGTTCGTTACAGATAAACAGGACACTGAGGTTTAGAACAAGAACATGTAAAGGTAAATAAGTCAAAATGACAGTAACATTACAAAAACATTTAAATGTAAGACACTCAAAACGTAACGTGACACTAAACAAACACATAACGCATAACAGTGAAACAATACACAACGTTAAATATTTAATAAACACGTGACACGTAACACAACGGTAAACAGTGAACAAACACGTGACACGTAAGAACGGTAAACACTGGGCAAACACGTGACACGTAACAACAGTAAACACAGAACAAACACGTAACGCTACACACGGGAGCTATAACCAAGTTATAATGCTCTGCTTTCTTCATTAGCCACTTGATTCGGTTCTTTTTAATTTCGATCTCGATTTCTTCTCTTCCACAGTAAGCATTTTTTTTTTCAGCAAACAATCGGAAACTATAGAATTTGGGGCCGACAACATTTCCATGTTGCGGTCCTAACCATCATCTCTGTGACAGCTCTTTGCAAACAGGATGGTGGTGATGGATGAAGGGAAGTGGGAGGGTCCTCCCTCGGGGGATCCTGTGGTGGCTGTGTTTGTTTATGCTCCTTAGGTCCCACAAAAGTGTCTGGGTGTGATTGGGATATCTGGGGGATCATTCCAGCTGGTTCCCCAGGGCTATGTCATGAGATGACACCTGTTGCTTCGCTGATTTTGCAGGGGGCTGACTGTCTGCCTCCTCCAGATCTAACTCTGGCTGCTGGTTTTTGGTTAAGGCCTCTCTGGCATGGTGCCTGAGCCCTTCTCAGGGGCAGTGAAATTCTGTAGGTGGGCGAGAAGGAGTACTATCATGATCTCTTCGGAGAGATCATTTGGAAAAGCCAGGTGTATGATTGGTTCAGCTTTGGTTGTATTTGTCATTATGTCCTGGTTAACTTGGTTGATGAGAGGCTTCCAGGCGTTTGCGGTTGCCTGCAACGTCTTTTGTTCCGCCTTTTGCGTCACGAATTTAAGAGCCCTGTCTTCTTCTTTCTCTTGGAATTTTTTTTTATGGCCTCTTTTCGCGCAGGGCAGCTGTTGATAAAGAGGTGGGACAGTGTGGGAAAGATTAGAGGTTCTACACTTGACCCCCCTAGTGACAAGCTGGTTGCGTTCTCCAGCACACTAGAGGATCAGAGTTTTTGGTTTAGGCTACTTCCTTGATGCCAGTCCTTGCTAAAAGGCTAAAAGTAGGTAAGAACGCACCACCCAGACGAATACAAAAATCCCAGGGGACTCCTGCATTCGAAACACATGTTATTACAAAAGCGGGACCTTTGTTTCGAATATAAATCGACACTGGCCATTCACTCATTGGCAACCTTGCGTGGTAACCTTGGAGGGTGATTTATAAAAAAAGTTGTGTTCTATATTGTTATGCATTATCAAGAATAATTAATTTGATTGGAAAGTATTTGAAAGGAATATTACGCTACCTCATTCGATGGATTTAAGATATATTTTTAGATATACCGCTTTGTTATATCACTCTCAAGACCTTTAATCATCGGGATGGTTCAGGATGACCAACATGAGCAAATTATATATTCCACCATGATTAATTCAGCCAGGATTGTAGAATCCTTATTTTCAAACTTGTGACGTTGTCTAACTAAGTGATGCCGATTTACTGAATTGAATTTTTGCCACCGGCGAAGTCAGTGATATATATATATATATATATATATATTATATAAATTTTATATATATATATATAATATATATATATATAAAATATATATATATATAATATATTATATATATTATATATATATATATATATATATATATTTTAATAATTAATTATATAATATACTTATTAACATATACAAGTTTAAAATAAATTCTATAATCTAATGTATATATATATATATATTCCTGTCAAAATTCAATTATAAATCGGATCATTATTAACAATAAATTTAAAAATAAATTAAATTCATTCTA
>NW_023645782.1:0-7953 GCF_015228065.2 Penaeus monodon
AAAATTTTTTACTTTTTGTGCTCCTTGTTAATGGGGAATTGAACCAGTGCGTTTTTGAAACCCCGGACTTTTTTTTATTTTTGTCTACCGGTTACTACGTGGTTTTGCTTTTTTACGTGCTAGTGGAGGATTAATGCCGTGCCTATATTAACTTGATTTTACGTGATGTATGTGCGTAACTTAAAAGGTGATGCTTAATGATAGAGGTAATGGAATGAGACCTTTTAAAAAGGCTGAAATTTAGCAGTTACACGCAAATTGGTTTTTTGGGGAAGAGATTAACCCGGAGCCGCTGAACACGGGAGCGAAAAGCACAGGCTTGGGGGGGCTTTTTGTACCACGAGAAAACCTTTCGATGAGCTGGCGAGGAGGCTTGATCACGTTACACTAAAGTTACGGGGGAAAAAAAAGGCGAAGAACCGGGAATTTCTAAACCGTTGAGATGCCTGGGGGAACGTGATCACCCGGCGGTTTCCGCCACCTTCAGGAGGGCTTTTACTACAAAAGGAACCAGAAACGGGACCGGGATGCTTGTTAAAACTAGGTTTGGAGGTAACTTGAAACTGGTGCCTTGCGGGCTTGTGAAAAGGCCTCTGACTTTAAGGGGTTTGGGCCAACACAATTCCCCACCGTCCCCGCGCGTCTGTCAAAGCTGGAACCGTTTTTCCAGACGCGTCCTCATACATGCCCAAATCACTTTTTTACCGGGTTACCTGGACAGGACCGGCGCAAGATTTTTTGCTTTCAGCAGTACTCTTCCTAACGCAGTCGTTTAGTGGGGGAGAGTAAGGTTAATCCTTTCACAGAAAAAACCTTTTATTGACCATCCCTGCAGACCCTAAGCAATATTTTTAAGGAGTTGAGCTCCCGATGGGAAATGACGTGGGGGCACAACGGCTATCCTGACCTGCCCAAAAGCTACCAAGGGTCGCTGAACTCCACTTCAGTAGTTACCTGCCTGAGATCCCTCCTTTTTTTACTTTTTTTTTTTTTTAACATGTATGCTGTACCCCGTCATGTTTATTTTTCTAGTAGGGATGGGCCCTTTTATTTTTTTGGAAAATTCTTTTAGTTGAAAAGTTCCGTTTTAATTTAGTGTATTTTAAATATAGCTTTAAGGTTGGTTTTCTTAGTTTAAGGTTTTTACTTTTAAAAACATTTAGTTTTTTTAAATTCATTTCATCTAGTTTTTTTTTTAAACCTTTTTCGATTTTGGGTTTTAAGCTTTGGGTTTGTTTTTTTGCAGTTTAATTTTAAATTTTTTTAATTTTGTTATTTTTTTTTTTAATTATGTTTATTTTTTTATATTTTTTGGAATCGTGGTCATCGTTCTATATATTTTCCCGAGATTTTGCAGTCATGTAAAATTTTCCTGCTGTCTCTTGTAAAGGATGGATATACTAATCCTCTCTCCTTTCAGATAAATTTTTGTTTCCTGAATTTTAGTCTCTGACAGTTCCTTGAGTTTCCCTCTTCTTCTTCTTTTGTGGATTTTTGGGCTATAAACCCAGGGCATGGGGCCCAAAGGGTTTTTTTTAAGCCAATGGATTATTTTTCTGTCAATCTATATAAGGTCATAAAGTTTTGTCTCCCTTAAAAAAAAGTGATTACTTCTGATTTTTTTTTTTATCATCTTTTTTTAAAAAATATTTGATATTATTATTTTTAATTTTTTTGATCTTAAAAAAATTTTTACTATTGGCGTCTCTTGTTTTTTTTTGTGCGATGGTTAGAAAAATTTTCTATTGTAAGGGGGGGTGGTGCATTGGGGGCATGGGGGGGTTTTTTTTCTCTTATTAGGGATGAGGGGGGTTTGATTCGGTGGCATTGCCCCTGATCGGCCAACACCACCTCCCCCTTCTGATTTTCCTTGGGATGTGTCCCCATTTCTATTGTTTTTTTATTTTGTGTGGATTGGGAGGGGTCCACTCACTTTGCCAAGAGAGATTTTTGCTTTTATAAGAGCCCAAAAAAAACACCTGAGATCTGTCGGATATGCAAAGGTCCAATCGCCATTTGCCCCGGCTAATTTTGTCACCCGCTATTCCCATGGATCCAGAGTGGCCTGGTAACCCATATTAGCTTGATTGATTTAGGGCACCGTAGCTTACGAATGATATTACCCAGTTCATTTTTGGGGGTTTCAAATGTTTTAATGGCTTTAATGAACTTAAGGAATCTGGAAATTACATTCTATCGTGGGTCGTCGATATGCAAAACAAGGCTTTATCAAGGGCAGAAGTTCACAAAAAAGATCGTGTATATTCGGCAGTCAAAAACTTTATTTCCTTCAGTCACCATACCCCGCACCCACACACTCATTGTCTTGGAGCCGTGGGTTTAAATATAATAAAAAAAAAGGGAGATGTTTAAAAGGATCTCTCTAAACCCTTTGGGCGTTACCTCCCCCTCCGGCCCAGGGCCCCTTCCCCTAGGGAAGCCAGGCTTCCATGATGGAAAATTGGGGGTTTCCATGGCGCTATATTTTGACTGAACCGGGTATCGATGGAGAGAGATCTATCCGACTTTCTCGCGAGGTCTGGAGTCTCGGGGGGCCCCTAATCACTATTGCCATTAGGGGGGTCGGGTCTCGACCACCTTTGCGGCATAGTAAAGGGCAAAACGGGCCCGCGTCTGGTCGGAGGGGGTACCCCCTCCTCCACCTAAAGACGCTCGATCCGAGTGCCTTCGGGGCTCCAAGACACACCCGCAAAACGGGCATTCGCACAGCATCCAAACCTTTCAAACTTTTTCTCGATCCCGAACCTACAGATTGACCCATAACAATTTTTAGCCCCTAACAGGGCTTTATATACCTTAGCAAAGACTGTCTATCACTCCCCATTTGTTACCAGAAATGCATTTTAATAAATTTCTTGTTTTTTGAATTTATTCTTTAACTGACCAATGGGGGTCTTTCCAAAATTGAGTTAAAATCAAAATACCCAAAAAAAAATTTCAAATTTTGAATTTTGGGGGTTGAGAGAAGCCGGGGGGGGGAAAGGGAAAAAAAAAGGGGAAGGAAAAAAAACTTAAAACCCCCTGGGGGCCCCAGTTTTATAAATCTATCCAGTCCCAATTGGTGCGTTTGCTGAAAGGGGAATTTCTGCTTTATTGCTGGAATCCCCTAATGCAAATCATCAGCGTACAGTGATATTTGTTTCCGGGGAGGAGCTGGGTAGAGTCATTGCCCAAAAATAAATAAGTTGGTGACAAGACAATTCCTTTTGGGGGAACCCCGTTTGCCTGGAAAAAAAGGGCCCAAAAAAAAAGTGACATGTGGGGGAAAATAATCTGACACAAAAGTTCGGTCAGAATGAAAAATTTTTGAATAAAAAACAAGGCAAGGTTTCCACGTAACCAAAAAGCAAAAGTTTCTGATTGGGCCATTCGCCATGTCATGTTGGCTTTTTCTATTCTAAAATACTAAAATCAAAAAAATTTTTTTTTTTGGCAAGGGCCCCTTTTAATAGACTGCCCCCGCTTTACTAGCGATCGAGATTTTTGGGTCCCTTGCGGAAGCCGCACTGCTCGTAAAATAGAAAAAATTACTGGAAATTTAAAAAAAAGCAATAGCCACTTTTAAAACCAATTCGTTCCAGCCCTTGAAATAAGCCTTGTAAAACGGCAATTGGGGGTGGGAGGGCAAGTCGGGGATTACCCCCTCCTTTCAAAGGGGGGAAATTGGGCGAAGTGCCAGGGGAGTTTTGGAAAAGTGGTTTTCCAAATTTTCTTTGTACACTTCTAGAAACTTAATCATGTCATCATGTTAAGATGCTTCATTCCATTCGTCTCACGGGGCCTGGGATGTTCCTCTAAGGCTTCTAGGGCTGGGACAAGCTCATAAATTGTTAGATTTTTATTGAAAATCAAAGTATCTCCTGTGGAAATTAAATTTGGTTGCAGCTCAGCCTCTTCCTTGAGGTCAGGAAGGTGGGATGGTAATTAGCTGAGCGCTTGTATGAGAAACCCCTGGCGATTGCATTACAATGCCCTTTTAAGGTGAATCGAAATTTTTGCCCTTTTTTCAGTGTGTTATTGATTTAAAAGATGATTTTTTTTGGGTTGATTTTATTGATAGTGGAAAAAACCTCCGATTTTTTTGTTTTTGCTTTTGTTTTTGTAGAGACAAAGCCCGCCGGAGTCTCTTTTTGCTTGTCTTTTTACTCTACGGCCCAGCTCTTGCTATTTGTAATTGCAAAATTCTCATTAGTGTGTTTTTTTTAAAGCCTGTGGGCCTTTTGCTCGGCACACCCCCTGCGGCACTGGTGTCCTCCAGGGAAACCTATGCTTAAAACGCTATCTGTCGAAGTTTTAGGAATGGATAGCAATGCTGCTTCTTAATGGAAATTCGAATATTTTTTATTTACATAAATGGTTTCCCCAAACAATTTTTCGGCTTGACGCTCCTTGGGAAAGGCGACCCAGTCTGCTCTTTTTATTTTAAAATTAGGCCTAACCCTTCCCTGTGTCCATGAATATTTAAACAAAAAAAGGAAATGATCGCTTCCAAGAGTCGTCAGGGGTGCCCCCGGGACTTGGTGCTATTGAAGAGACCATAAAAAAGTATAAAACCAATTACCGGTATTTTCGTCCCCCCGCGTCGGAAATACCATCATTCAGAAAGGGCTGATCAAATCATTAAACAATTAAAATACTTCTCACCTCTACCATCCCCGCAGGAACCCCAAACGTATGATAGCATTAAAATCGCCCCCAAAATTACTTTATTTTGTGGCAGACGTTCCCGAAAAGCAAAAAAGCTTCACATAGGCTATCGCTGCATAGGGGGACAATAAATGACATTTGCCGATACGTGCCATTAATTTTTACTTTATGCGGCAAACTCCAAAAATAGAAAACAAAAGTCACTTCTGTAAAAGGGAGGCTTTGTGGGTTTTTACATGGCGACTCCGCCCCCACCCCTACCCTCACGATCCTTTCCCACTAAATGGTAGTTCCTCAGCGAAACGACCTCGTCAGAGACGAGGGGTGTTAATTGGGGTTTTTTGGAGAACTATAAATCGGGAGATAGGAGAGGCTAATATTTAAGGGCATTTACTTTAGATCTAAGACTTTGAAAATTCCATTTATAATGGCGACGCGAAGATTCGTTTTATGGGGGGTTTGAAGGCCCGTCCCCCAGATTTTTTTTCTTTTTTTTTGGGAGGGAGACCCCCTCCTCTCCCTCCCCCCTTTTCCCGGGGACCTCTCTGGGATGGTTTTGGGACAGAAGCCTCCGTCCTGACCTCCTGGGGGGGGGGGGGGGCACTGACAGATTGCGATCTGCTTCTCTCACGGGGAAGCCGATCGGGCCAGCCAAAAGTCCTCCCAGGAGTAGCCCCCGGGCGGGGAAGGGGCGCTCCGGCTTGATTCGGTTCATCCCCTTATTTTTAGACTGGGGTTTTGGAGTCATTTGATCACCAATTTGGCAAATGATAAACTTTATATTTAATTTTTTAAAAATTTGTTTGAGGGTTTTTAGCATTTTTATCCCTTGGGGCAAACTGTTGATGACATTACTTGCCAGGGGTGATTATTACTGCTTCGCATGGAAGTATCAGGTTTGTGTGTCAAACTTTCCCCTTTCCTCTTAGCTTCAGTATAACAACTGTGCTTCCTCAATATGTAATGTCTCATCTCCCTTTTTCAGGATGTTGCACCAGCAATCCTGATGATGGGGACTCCACAATTAGCACATTTTGGAGATTTTGGGTTACAATGATGGTTTCAGGGGGTTCAGCACATTTTCGGCAACAAATTTATTTGAACTTTTTTCAAAGCATCTTAATGATTTTTTCCCCAATTTTTTGGGATTATTACAATGCATTGGGTTTTGGAAAAAGGTCTTATTGCACACGTTCATAAACCGACGTTTCATACTTGGGATTTTGTTTAAGGCAAAGGTCAAAAAACACGTCCAGTTTTTGTTCGCATATTCCCGTCCTTCTGGTCTACAATGAAAAGTCCACTACGGCTTGGTCCTTCTGCTCCAAGAATTTCACTTTTTTTTCATCGTCCTCAATCCCTGTGAAGATTCTCCTTACAGGGATTTGGCCAATAGGAAAAGTTTTTCTTTACTCGAAGATCATGAAAATTTTCGTCAGCTTAAGTAAATCCTTAATCTGGGGTTTATTGTACTTTAACAGGGGCTTCCCCTCTCGCAATTTTTTTTTAAAAAATAAAAAGCCGTCCACTTTCCATCAGGACCTTTTTTAGATAAAGGGGTTCACGTTTTAAAAACGATTGATTTTCATTCACGCATTTTTTTCTTCGCGAACCTTGCATTCTTTTGGGGGGGATTTTGGAAAGTGGCTTCTAAGTTTTGTCATTTTAAGGGTTCCCTTATCAGTTTTCGAATTTGTCTTTGGACGGGATGAGTCGCCCCCCCCTCCCTTTAGGGGGGAAGGGTACCGGGGTATCTTCACCCGGGGGATCGGGGCCCGGGCCGACCCCTTTTCTCAAAAATTTTTTCCCTGAAGGGATCAAAACTCTTAACTTTGGTATAAATACACAATACTAAAGAGTAAATCAGTTTATTCGTCCTCTCCCCCCCAGTGGAAGCCTGGGGTTTCTTCTCCAGTACCACAGCGAGGGATTGAGTTTGTGTGGGACCTTCCCTACCGCCGAAATTTCCTAGGGGGGGACGGTAAGTAGATGCCCCCCCCAAGCGAATACGGGAGTTTTTCCCGGGAAAATCCGTAGGCTAGGGAAAATCCATTAAGAGGGGAAAAATTTGACAAAGAAAAGGCGCCCAAAGGACGCCCCCCAAATCTGGGCCTCCCTACCCAGGGGCAAAGCCCAAAGGGCTACCCCGGATAGAAGAGAGTTCGGGTCTGGGTGGGGTGTGACCCAGACTACTGTAGCCTCGTGTCACCTCAAATCTAGAGCACTGAAGGTGCTGGCAAAGCACAATAATTTCTGTAATTTTACGGGTTTTACTTTAGATTTATTTACTTTTCGAAAAAACAGAACAATAAAAGCCAGCGGCGAGAGGCCCCGCCCAGGGGAAAATTTTTGTGGCAAAGACTTATTGTTTATTGCTGCTGCGTTAAAAAAAGGTGTGTTCTCACAAAAAAAATTTAAAAGAGTGTCCTGGTGTGGTTTCCTCCCTCGACCTGAGCACGTCAAGGGGGCAAACGCCCCGACCCGGGAAGTTTGGTAAGGAGGGCCCTTCGCCTGGAACGCCACTGTTTTGGGCCTCTCGCGTTGCTGGCCGCTCGGGTTTGGGAAAGGGAGTTGTAGTGGACGATGACCCCGCAAAGTCGCGAGAGCTCAGACCCCCCGACAGTTCTAAAATGTCCCGTCCAAAACCTGAAAAATAAAATCTCAACGCTGAAAAAAAGGTTGGCCTTTGGGTTCACGTAATCAGTACCCTTCACTCCTGATGAACCTACCCTCCAAATGAGCACGGGGGGGAGGGAAAGAGGGAGGGCAAAATCGTGTCCTTGCTCAGGCCATCAATCTGTAATAGAGTGGGCTAAAAAAAAAAGAAAGGGAAAGGAAATTTAAGCAAAAACACCTTCATCCCCCCCTCTGCCCTGACCGGGGGTGGGGGGGAAAACGCGTTTTTTCCCAGCCGCGTAAAGGACACAGGGAAGGGAAGAGGGAAAATAAATCCAATTCTGTAAATGAAAAAACATCGGAATACAATAAAAAAAGAAAAAAAACAAACCGTGAAAAAGGGTCAGGGAAGAAAAAATTAATGCATCCCTTTTGTAAGGAACCAGCGAGAAGGAACATTAACTTTACTCTTTCCCGTGAAACAAAAAAATGTCTGGCCCCTTCCCGCCAATGTAGGAAATGCGCTGTTTTGGGGGGAAATTTCATTAGATTACTTTTTCGCGATTTTGTATTTTTTTGGGGGGTTTTCATGTTTTCCGCGAAAACCGTGGGTGTTTTGGGAAGGGCCCAGGAAAACGTTAGGGAATTTTAAGGGTCTTTAGATGGGGG
>NW_023645783.1:5000-7953 GCF_015228065.2 Penaeus monodon
TTGATCAAGAGTTTGGCGTCCCTTTTGGAAGCCGCACTGCTCGTCAACTAGTAACTGAAATTTAAAAATGCCATAGCCTACTATTAACAATTCATTCCATGATCTTGCAAAAAGTCGTCCACGTTCATCACTGGTCGGGGTTCCATTGTTCCTAGTCGAGTTAGTCCTAGAAGTGGCATGGGTCCTTGTCAACGCAGTTGGACGGTAGGAGATAGAGGATCTGGAACTTCCTCCTGCTTTCAATATGGGAATGATGAGGGCAAAGTGCCATGAGCTAGGAAAAGTCTGGCTTTTCCAAACTTCATTGCACATTTCTAGCAACTTAATCATGGCATTATGATTAAGATGGTTTATCATGTCATACTGAATCTCATCGGGGCCTGGGAACGTTCCTCAAAAGACTTCTAGGTCTCAAACAAGCTCATTCCTCGTTAGGTCTTTATTGTAATTCAAGTCATCTCCTTTGGCAAAGTGTATAGGTTGCAGCTCAGCCACTTCCTTGGTGGTCAGGAGTGCGGGATGGTAATTATCTGAGCTGCTTGCATATGAGAACTGCCTGGCGAGGGCATTAGCAATACCTCTAGGCGAATCGAAATTTGTACCCTCCTTGAATGATGTTTTTAATTTTGCAAGATGTTTTTTCTTATTGATTTTATTGACAGTGGACCAAACCTGTGATATTGATGTATTGTTGGAGTCTCTTTTTGCTTGTCTAATTGGAGACAATTGCCTCCATATCCTGCGTCTCATTGCTAAGGAGACGCCCTGTAGAAGATGATCTTGTTTCGAGAAACTAACCAAAAACTAGTCCTAGTAGGGGCCACCTGGACGAGGTGTGACCCAGATTGTTATTTGGTATCATCCTATTCATGGCGCTGCTTTTGCTGGGTTGATTTAGCAATTTGTTGAACTGTATTCAATTCTTTAATCTGATTCATTAATACCTTAACCGTTTTCTATAACTCCGTATTTTTTTTTTGGCCTTGGCCGCTAGCTCCTGACTGATACTGATTGCACTGGAGTTTTGTTAGTTTGCTGAAGCGTATCGGGCAAAATCAAAATCGCCGTCCAATTGACAAACAGGACTTTTTTGATGAAGGGCTAACACTCAAAAACGACCGATTTTAATATCATGCATTTGACAGTCAAATGCCTTGCATTAACTGGAGGGATTGCAAAAAAGTCGTCCACGTTCTTCACTGGTCGGGGTTCCATTGTTCCTAGTCGAGTTAGTCCTAGAAGTGGCATGGGTCGTCCTTCTCCTTGAGGTTAAGAGGTAGCTGGGGAGTCGATCATATTGAGGTTTCGGGCCAGATCCAAACCCTTGGCCCAAGGCCGTAGTTCTGAAGGGATAAAAAGAAAACTCTTGGTATCAACTAAATAGCTATTAGAAAGTATGGCAGTTTTCCGTCTTCCCCACCCCCCTGGAAATCTGGTTGCGGTCTCCAGTACCAAAGGGGGATCGAGTTATTTGGAAGACACCTCCTTACCGCCAAACTTGCACAAGCGAAGGGCGGTAATTCGATGCCCAACTCCCAATCGAATACGAGAGCCCACAAGGGAGCTCCTGTAGGCTTAGAAAAGTCACAGGAAGAGAGGAAAGGAATTCATTACAAAAAGTGCGCCCAAAGGGCACACTAGATACTGGGCCTCCCTGGGCCTCAAACACCGAAAGTGCAAGCAAAGTACAGTGCTGAAAATTCTGAAAATCAGATATTTATCCTATATAGTTTACGTTAGGAAAGAATAATGCCGAGCATGACGAGAGGCCCGAACACCAGGGTAACTCCCGTCGCACAAGGCTTTTTATTTTATTACTGCTGCGTCTGGAAGAGAAAAGGATATAAAAACAGTAATATGTCATACACAAATCCAAAAGAAACTGCTGGTCCTGATATATATATATATATATATATATATATATATATATATATATATATGTATATATATGTATATATAATATATATATTGTAACGCCGGTCGCCTCGTCTCTCTGCCACCAACACAAGGCAGGCTAGGCAGACGGCGTGTTATATACAGGGTCGTGAACACTGAACAGCTCCAAGAGGCACCGAACACCACAGCGTCCCAGAACACCAGGAGAGGAAACGCCAAGTGGCGAGGCAGGGCACGAAGTAAACACAAAATGACAGTCTTTTTCCCTTTTTTTACACAAGTTATATACCCGTACACTTTTCTATAGGCACAATACAGGGGGGAAACCAGCATGTCACACAGCACAATACAGCTTATAACAGGGCAACACCAGGTTTATCTCAGGTCACAAGGGCACACACGAGGTCTTCACAGGAGCAGCACCCAACTGCCTCTCTCCTGGCTTGTTCCTCCGCTCCTCCGCTCACAGCCAGCTGCGTCATGTTTGCCCAGGTCCCTTCATGTTAACACATGTTTCGCACAGAGACAAAGACCCACTGGCGTAGCAATATATATATATATATATATATATATATATATATATATATATATATATATATATATATATATATATATGTATATATATATATATATATATATATATATATATATATATATATATATATATATTTGTCCTGGGTAAGACAATAATCTGCACCCTGGGGTTCCTTGAACAAGGATAGCACCCTATTAGCTCCCTATACCAGGGTTGCGGTGAAACTGTCGGCAGCAGGGCAGTGGATATCTGGTGAAAACACCTTCAGTTCTACTGATTACTGGTTTCACCAAATAATATGTCTGGTGTATTACAGTGTAACTGTTTTAAAGCGGCAGAGATAGTTTCCTCCTAGTTAGTTGGAGATTGCGAGTTGAGAAGGAGCCTGGGGGATTCCACTCAAATTTTATTTTCTCCTGACAAACCTTTTATACAAATGAAATTAAACCCCATACAGATGGAATAATTCATACTGAACATAAAGAAACATGTCCAATTAAGAACACATTAAAATCGGAACGT
>NW_023645784.1:0-7952 GCF_015228065.2 Penaeus monodon
AAAAATAAAATATATATATATATTAATTTTTTTTAATATAAAAAATTTTTTTATATAAATAAATATTTTTTTTTTTTTATATAATATATATTATTTATAAAATAAGTTTTTTTAATATAATAAAAATTAATTTTTTTTATGTAAATTATATATTATGTAAAAATTAAGTATATATTTTTAATAAAATTATATATAATATATTATATAAAATTATTTTATTTTTAATAATTATAATTATATTTATATATAATATATATGTATATATTGTATATAATTTTATATATAAATATATATGTATATTATGTATATATTTTAAATATGTAAAAATTTATGTTATTAAAAATTATGTAATTAGTATTATAATTATTTTTTATATATTTTAAAATTTAATATATTTTATTGTTAATATTTTGTATATATATGTTATATATATAATGTATAAATTATATTATATATAGTATATAAAATTAGTAAAATATATGTATATATAATATATATGTAAAATTTTATAATATTATATTATATATATGTAAAAAATTATATTATTTAATGTTTAAATATATATTTATTTTTATAATATTATTTATTATTATTTTATTATATATTATTATTTATATATAATATATATGTATATAAATATATCGTAATTAATATTTGTAATTTTTTTAAATAATTTTGTATATATAATATATGTTATATATATTTATATATAATTTATTATATAAATTTCTATTTGTATTAATTTATGATATTATATATTGTTAATTTTATGTATAAAAAAAAAATTGTTTTTAATATATTATTAAAATAAAATTTTATATATTTATATTAATATTTTTAAAAATATTATGTATATATAATATTATGTTTATGAAAATGTATATTAATATATAGTATATATAATATTAGTTTTAATTATATGTATATAAAATTATTTTGTATATTTTTTTTAAATATATGTATATTAATTTATGTTATAAAATATATATGTTAAAAATTATATTGTATAAAAATATATTGTTTTAATATATAGTTTAAATATATAAAATTTAAATTATTATATATAAATTATGTAAAAAATATAAGATTTTAAAATTTAAATATGTATATATAATTATGTTATTATATTATGTATAAATATATATGTATAAAATAATAATTGTATATATAAATATGGGGTATATAAATATTTATATAAAAAATTTTTAAAAAATAAAAATATAAATTATGTAATTAATATATGTACATAAAATATATATGTACTTTAAATATATATGTACATATAAAAATAGTCATAAAATATATATGTAATATAATATATAGTAAAAAATAATAAAAATATATGTCATATAATATATAGGGCCTTTAAAATTATATGAAATATATAAATTTTAAATATTATTACATTTATATCTAATTATATATAAATATTTTATATAAAATTTAAATGTATTTTAATATATTAAAATTTGATATAAAATTATATGTTATATTGTATGTTATTTTATATTTTTTAAATTTAAATTTTGATTTTTATAATATTATTATTATATTATTATATAATATATAAATATTTTTATATATATATATAAAATTTATATTAAAATATTTGTGTGTGTGGTGTGTGTGTTGTGTGTTTTGGTGTGTGTGTGGGTGTTTTGGGGTGTGTGGTGTGTATGATATATATGTGTATATGTTTTTATATTTATATCATATATTATATATATACAAATGTGTGTATATATTCATGTCTATATTAATATATGTTTTATATATGTATAATAGTACATATATTTATTTATATACAAAATTATGTACATATATGTTGTATGTTGATATGTGTATATTTTAAATATATTATAAAATTTTAAAAATAAAAAATATATAATAATATAATAATTATATATTAAATATTACCATTATACTAACCACACACAAAAATATAAACAAACAAACTTAATGTATAGGTATTATTATTGTATAGATAAAATATCCTTTTGCGGAAATACATATTATATTATATATATATATATATATATATATATATATATATATATAAAATATATTATAAATATATATTATTTATAAAAAAAAAAAAAATATATATATATATATATAATTATATATAAAATATATATCAATATAACATATAACATAAAATTATATATATATTTTATTATATTATATATATTTATATATTATATATATTTATTATTAAAAAAATAATATATTATATATATATTTATATTATATAATAAAATTATATATATATTATAATATTATCATCACATAATCAAGGGGCAAAACCCCCGACGGGGGCGGGGCCCGCATCCCTCTTCGCTTCCAGCCACGGGGATCCCTCGGGCGAGTCCCCGGCAGGACAGGGGCCCCATCTTTATTTCCTCGCGACAGTCTCGTCGAGCTGCCAACCATGATCTCTAGGCGCCCCCAAGGTCCCCTCCCCCAGGTTGTCTCGCGAGAGAAAACCTGCAGGGCAGGGTCGTCCATGGGAGGCGAGCTGGGTAGCCAAAACCTATTTGGCGACCCCGGATTTAAAATAACAGGTCCCATCCCCAGTCTCACGTGTAACCCGCGGTTTTGGACACGGGCCCTCAACTGTCCCCCATGATCCGGCGAAGGTTTGTTACAAAAGGTAAAAGGCGGACCCCAAAGGGCACTGGATAGCGTCCGGGTTTCGTTTCCATAGAAAAAAGGGAAGTATAAAGGGCCCTTGAAGACACCAGCGGGTCCTTCGCATGGGTACCGACTCTCCAACGCTTTGTTGATGGTTCTGGCCCCTTTTTCCCAGACCAATCCGTTACGACTTCCTGGTCTCCAAACCCAGAGTATGGACTACGCTCCCAAGGTATGTAACTCTCTGTGACTTCAACTCCTCGCCGCAAGCTGGATCGACGAACGGGTTCCCCTAACGGCCCCCAAACCCTGATCTTGGTCTTGGGTCCAGGAGACCTCTAGCCTAGGGGCGTCGCCTCATTGCAAAATGATCAAGAGCCGCCAAAAGTGCCCCCAAGGGCTCAGATAGGGGGGAAACTCGTCGGCAAAGTAAAGGGTCCGAGACCTTAATATTGCCTAGTTTTTCTCCGCATTGACTTGGCTATGCTCTGCCCATTTCCAGTCCTACAAGTTTGAAAAGTGTGGGGCAAGGAACCCCCCTAAATTTTAACGGGAAGAAGTTCGACATCCCCCCCCACACTTTACAGACTTTCAGTCCCAGTATAGAGGTTTGCTATCGGGCCAATATCGTGTCGGAATTCCCCCGAGCCTCAGGGGTCTCCCCTACGATTCCCCATGCACCCGGGCAAAAAGCCTTCTTTAGGTGATGTAGCTGCAAGCTCCCCCGACCAAACTCACGACGGCGTTTCCCCAATTACTGAGCGTAGTATAAGGTCTTTGTGGACTTGCCAGAGTAAATCCAGACTGCTCCGGGCTCTGGGGCCTCATAGGTGGTTGCGGATCCGTTTTCAAAGAATGTAGCGAGAACCCTTTCCTGGTATGCTGAGCATGTAATGCCCGTATTGCTACAGTCCCAAAGTCCCCCTTTTCCCCCTTTCCCGAGAGGGATGACCACGCCCCCCAGAGGTCAGGGGGTGGACCGACGCCAAAAGGAGTCGGACGTATGCAGGCCCCCACCATAGGTTCACCCCCAGCCTTTTCAATTCACAGGATATCACATTGCCTGCACATTCCCTCTTCACTTGGGGAAAACGCCAGCCTAACCTTGTTAGGGTAGGGGGTTCCTCGTGATGGGTGGGTCCGGCAAGGCCTGAGACTCGCTTGCATCCAACTAAATGTTAGGGTCTACCTGGGACAACTGTTCAAAATACTCAGCCCCCAAAGTTTTACGAACCCCCAAAGATCGGTGATCCTCCCTCCGCTGTCGGACTGCAGCATCGTGGGAGGGGTTAGGGTTTTAGTTTTTTTCGGCGAAAGGGCATTTACCAAAAATGGCCTTCGCCCCCCTCAAAGATTCCTGATGAAAAGTTCCTTGTCCCTTCTCAGCAGTGTCCGAGCCCACGCACCATGGAACAACGCAAAACTTATTCCCATTCAGCCCGGGTTGCGACACGCTTCGTGGCCTCTAATGTCTCCGGGAGATGGGATTCTGCCTTTTCCTTGGGCGTACGCCAATGGACTCCTGAGTGCTTCGATGTTGCGCTTGAAAGGGCCCCCCAAAAGCACTGGGCCGTCGGTTGCTGGGTTTTGAGAATCGGTCAGAGACTGCCGTGGCGAACCCCGGGGACACTCCCCCCCTTGTCTGTCCAAAGGGAAAAACCTTAGGGTGGGGCCCCTGGAGGGGGCGGGGGGTTTTGAAGTGGACCCCCAGGGGGAGCCCAAGCACCTATGGTCGGTGCCCAGAACTCAGCCTCCGGGAAAAACCCGCAGTTCTGGAGGATCCCCATCGCGTGCTGACAAGAATGGGTCGACCCTTTGGGCCCCATACCCTTCGCTGTACCAAGCCCCGCTTTCGAGTTTTCGTGGTACCAGGGGCCGAATCCCCATTTTTTTGGGACCTAGCAAAGTCCCCGAGAAGGGTATTCTCGCTGCTGGGATAGCTCCCCAGCCCTGGGGGGGCCCAAGAATCTCATGCCAGCCGGTCACAGCCGGATACCGCATTTAAGCGCCCCGAAAAAATGCGAATGTCTCGCGGGGGGAAACGTCTGCCACAGATGCGAGTTTGGCGTAGAAAAGCCCCTTTTTACATCGGTTTTTTGTACATCGGTAGGGTTACGCAATAAGAACAAAAAGCCAAAAAACATGCTTTAGCCCCCCCAATGCCTATCGCTCATCAACCGGTTTTCACCTCGACACCGCGGCGAAGTCCTGGAAGGTATGGCTACCCCTGGAGGGGTGACCATCGCTGCGCCCCAAAACCCGTATAGGTGTAAACCCCCCACCTGATCGTGCCGCTACCAGGGGCTTCTCACCCTGAGAGGGGAGCCACCTCAAATCCCCCGTCGCTTCAATTCCCGATAGCAGAGGTAACCCTCTCCGCCGCAAGGCCGGTGTTCCAAACGCCTACCCAAAGCACGCCCGAGGTTAAGCCCCGGGTGGTCACTCCGGGGGCACGCCACCTCTGCCCCCCCCCCGCCAAAACGCCCCAAAAAAAGGGGGTCGGGGGCTGTGGGACCGGGCCCATCCACCCGTGGGGTTCCCCCAGGGGTTTCCCCCACAAAACTTCATGGGGGGTTGGCGCCTGCCCGGGGGCAGGCGGGTCGAGTAATCTCGCTCAAACCTGCACCCCGACATTTTTCCCTCCCAGCGGGACCCACAGCCCGCCTTTCTTGCTGGTGGGAGGGACAAAACCCCTCCCCCCAGCATTTTTATTTATCAGAGACGTTCCCGAGGGATTCTGGGGGGGGGGACTGGCCGGCCCACCCCCCCCGGCCGCCCCATTACCCCAGGGTGGGTGGGGGGGGAGTTGGTACGAAACCAGGCGTGTCCCAAAAGCCGGTGGGCCTAATCCGACCTCTGGGGGCCCCCCTGCTCCGAATCCCCCACAATTTACCTGGGGCCGCAAGGTACCCATTACCCATGGGTGGCCACGAGGAGGGGACTGCAGAAATCTTAATGTGGGGAAAGGGTGTGACCTGGGAGGGGAACTTAGAGAAACTGCTCCCTTTTTGCACTGGGCTAGCCAGGGGTGGAAACTGCAACGAGAAGGGAGCAAGCATTAACACATCAGGTACCACACCCTCGCTTCACATCACCATACGTGAAGCACCCACCAATATATATATATATAATATTATAATAATATATATATATATAATATATATATATATATTTAAAATATATATATATATAAATATTAAACTTTTATGTATGTATATATACAAATACAATTTATTTAGTATATATAAAAATATATATATATATATATTTTTATATATTATATATTATATATATTATTAAAATATATATATAAAAATATAGAATCATATATATATTATATATATATATATATATATAATTTTATATACTAATTTCCTATGCATATATAGATGTAATATACAATAATATAAATTATTATTGTATTATATATTTTTAATAATAATTTTATATATATATAAAATTATATATATATATATAATATGAATACTAAATGTTATTATACATATATATATTATCTATTATATATAAAATATATATATTTTTAAATATATATATATTTTAATACTTAATTATATATATATATTATATATATATATATAATAAATTTTTTTCAAATTATAATCAATATATATCAATAATATAATAATTTCAATAATATAATATATATAATAATTTTCAATATCAATTAAATATATTATAGATATATATATATATTATTATATATTATTATATATATACATACAATATGCATTTAAATTATGTAGCTATATGTATGTATGTAGTTCATATATACTATATATGTTTTATGTATAATCTATATAAATATATATATATATATTATATATATATATATAATATTATATATAAGGGATATATATATAGTATAATATATATGTTATATTATATAAAATATTTAATAAAAATTAATAAATAATAATTAAAATTTAATATTTATAAATTTTAAAATTTTTATACCTATGCATATATGGATGTTATATCAAATATAAGGGGTTTTAAAATATATATATATAATAAATATATATTTTTATATATTATATATATAGTAATATATATATATATTTTGTATAAATACATTAAAATATATATATTATATATATAATATATATAATAATATTTTATATATATGTATATATTTTTATTTATTAATATATATTATATTATATATTATATATTAAAAAAAATAAAAAAAAATTAAAAAAAAGAAAAATATAAAAAGATAGAAGATAGATAGATGGGTAGATGATAAAATAGGATAGAATGCAATCCCCAATGGTTAATTAAAAACCCTTTTATGTAATACATACATACTATTATAAATATATTATATAAAATATATTAATATATATTATAATATATATTTTATATAAGTGATAGATAGAAAATAGATAATAGATAAAAATAATATGATTATATTTTATTTCTTTATTTTTTTAAATATATATTTGATTTATCATATAATTTTTATCTATTAAAAACCCTCACTATAATACATTCATAACCCCAACACACACACACCACAACAGACATATTTTATATATATATATATATATATTATATATATATATATATATATATATTAATATATTATATATATTTGGGGTGTGTGGTGTGGTGTGTGTGGGGTGTGTGTGGTGTGTGTGTGGTGGGGGTGGTGTGTGTGGTCTATATATATATATATATATATATATTATATATTATAATATATAATATATATATTATTAAAAAATATTATTTAAAAATATGTGTGTGTATGGTGTGTAATATATTTATATATTATATATATATATTAATATATATATAATATATATATACATTATATATATATATATATATACTATAATATATATATATATATATTATATTTTCCTTTTTAAACTCTCCTCTATATATGATACATTTACGTTTAGTTTTTTTTGTAAATTCTGTTATTATATATATATATAAAATATATATAATATATATATATTATATATATATATAATATTTTTTTTTTTTTTTTTTTTTTTTTTTTTTTTTTTTTTTTTTTTTTTTTTTTTCTTCTTTATTTTCTCTCTCTATATTAAAAATTTACGTTTTGTTTTTTTTGTAGATTCTGTTATTATATTATAATTTTATATATTATATATATAATATATTCATATTTAACGGTAGGTTTTAGTCGAGCCGCCGTGGTACAGCATGATACTCAAATTTCGTTTTCACGTTGTGATGCTCTTGGAGTGAGTACGGGTAGGGCCCCCGCCTTTCCGGGGAAATGTGGTGTTACCTTTTTAGGTAAAACTTCTTTTTTTAAATTT
>NW_023645785.1:0-36150 GCF_015228065.2 Penaeus monodon
TATTATTATTAATTTTTAATTATTTAATATTTTTTTGCCAAAAATATATTTTAACTTTTAAAAATAAAAAAAAATAATAAAAAATAAATATAATTAAATAATACAATTTTTATATTTTTTAAAAAATTTTATTTTTATTATTTCATTTTTATTATTTTTATTATATAATTGTAAAAAAAAAATTTTATAACCTAAAATTACTAATAACGATATTAAAATTAAAATATGATATAAAAAATTTATAAAGACGTTTTAAATTTTTATTTTTTTGTTATTCTATTATTATTTTAGTTTTTATTATATAGATGTAAAAAATATATATAACTGCAATAATTTCAATAATAATGAAAATTGCAAAAATGATGAAATAATTTTAATAATATGATAAATTTGATGATAATGAGATAATGATGATAATGATGATGATACCCATAATAATATGATAATCATATAATAATGATGATTTAAAAACGAATTGTTTTTCCAATTATATAAAAAAGGTAAAAAAAAAATCCCAAAAGTCGAAAAAGCGCAAAATTTAGGGGGAAAATTTGCCTTTGAGATAGCTCCAAATTTACGTTTTTTTCATTCATTTGATGATTCTGGATTATTAGGGTAATAATGATAATAATTACTAGAATTCTATTTATCATGACAAAAAATATGAAAAAGTGAGAATAGAGAATTTTGGGTAAATTTATGATTATTATATTATTAACTATTTCTTATTATTATCATTATTATATTATTATTATTATTATTATATTATTAATTATTATTTTTATTATTACTTTAAATTAGTATTATTCCAAAAATATATTATAACCCTTTAATAAATAATAAAAATAAGTATAAATTAAAAATAATACAATTGGAAATATTGTTATTGATATTTTATTGTTTTTTATTTCATTATTATTATTTTTACTGGTAGTATAAATTTTAAAATATATTATTTACAGTAATAATTACCAGTAAATAACGATATAATTAAAATATGGTAAAAAATGATTATAAAGCGTTATTATTGTTATTATTATTGTTATTACTATTATTTTTGTAGTTGTTATTAGTATAATGTAAAAATATATATTATAACTGCATAATTGCAATAATAAAAGATAATAATTAAAAAATGATGATAATATTCCAATTAATGATGATAATGATTGAGAAATGATGATAATGTGAGAATAACATAATAATGATATATCATGATAAAAAAAAGATGATAAAAACAGGAAATTTTGTCCATATTATAATAAAAAAAAGGTAAAGAAAAAAATCCCAAAAGTCGAAAAAGCGCCAAAACTAGGAAATATAGGCTTTTGAGAGTAAACTCCAAAATGACATTTTTTTCCATTATTTTTATTTCTGCAATTATTAGGGGAATAATGTATAATTACCAGAATTTCTTTTTAATCATGACAATAAGATGATAAAAGTGAAATAAAGAGAATTTGGATAACTTGATGATTATTACTATTATTACTATTATCATCTTATCATTATTATTATTATTATTATTAAATTTTTAAACATTATTATTATTATTATTTTTATATTATTATTATTTTATTATTATTATTATTATTACTTAATTTAGTGTTATTGCCCAAAAATATATTTTTTAATGTAATAAAACAAAATAAAAATAATAAGTATAATTATAATAATATTAATTGTTATAATAATGTTATTAATATTTTATTGTTATTTTTATCATTATTATTATTTTTACTGGGGTATAATTGTAAAAATAATTATTATAACAGTAATAATTACAGTAATAACGAATTAATTAAAATAATGATATAAATAATGATTATAAAAGACGTTTATTATTGTTATTTATTATTGTTATTACTATTATGATTGTAGTTGTTATTACTATGGATGTAAAAATATATATTATAACTGCAATAATTTTCAAAAATAAAATAATAATTGCAATAATATGATAATAATTTCAATAATGATGATGATAATGATGATAATGATGATGGTAAAAGATAATAATATGATAATCATGATAATAATGATGATAATAACAGAATTGTGTCCATTTTATAATAAAAAAAGGTAAAAGAAAAAAAATCCCAAAAGTCGAAAAAACGGCAAAATCTAGCGAAATATAGCCTTTTTGAGAGTAACTCCAAAATGACTTAATTTTCCATTCATTTGATGATTCTGGCAATTTTAGGGTAATAATAAATAATAATTACCAGAATTCTATTAATCATGACAATAATGATGTAAAAATGAGAATAAGAGAAATTGGATAACATTTGATGATTATTTACTATTATTACTATTATCATTATTTTATTATCATTATTATTATTATTATTATTATTATTATAATTATTATTATTATTATTATTATCATTATTATTATTATTATTACTTTAATTTATTGTATTGTTGCAAAAATATATTATAACGGGAATAATAACAATAATATTAAAAATACGTTTTAATTATAAATAATACTATTGTTATAATATTGTTATTAATATTATTATTGTTATTATTATCATTGTTATTATTTTTAATGGTAGTATAATTGTAAATATAATTATTATAACAGTAATAATTACAGTAATAACGATATTAATTAAAATAATGATATAAATAATGATTATAAAGACGTTATTATTGCTATTATTATTGTTATTACTATTATTATTGTAGTTGTTATTAGTATAGATGTAAAATATATATTATAACTGATATAATTGCAATAATAATGATAATAATTGCAATAATGATGATAATAATTGTAATAACGATTATAATGATCATGATAATGATGATAATGATGATAATGATGATGATAACGATAATAATGATGATAATCATGATAATAATGATGATAATAACAGAATTGTCCATATATAATAAAAAAAGGTAGTTGTTATTTGTATAGATGTAAAAATTATATTATAACTGCCCAAAAATTGCAATAAAAATGATAATAATTGCAATAAATGATGATAATAATTGCAATAATAATGATAATAATGACGATAAACATGATAATAATGATGATAATAACAGGATTGTGTCCATATATAAAAAAAAAGGTAAAAAGAAAAAAAATCCCAAAAGTCGAAAAAGCGCAAAATCTAGCGAAATATAGCCTTTTGAGAGTAGACTCCAAAATGACGTTTTTTTCCATTCATTTGATGATTCTGGGAATTATTAGGGTAATAATGATAATAATTACCAGAATTCTATTAATCAAAACAATAATGATGATAAAAGTGAGAATAAAGAGAATTTGGATAAAATTTGATTATTATTAATATTATTACTATTTTTCATTATTTTTATCATTATTATTATTTTATTATTATTATTATTATTATTATTATTATTATTATTTTTATTATTATTATTATTATTATTACTTAATTATTAGTATTATTGCCAAAAAATATATTATAACTGTAATAATAACAATAAAATAATAATAATAGTATAATTATAATTTAAAACTAATTGTTATAATACGTTATTTAAAATTATTTTTGTTTTTTATTATCATTATTACTATTATTATTGTAGTTGTTTATTAGTATAGATGTAAAAATATATATTATAACTGCAATAATTGCAATAATAATGATAATAATTGCAATAATGATGATGATAATTGCAATAATGATGATAATGATGATGATAATGATGATAATGATGATGATAACGATAATAATGATGATAATCATGATAATAATGATGATAATAACAGGAATTGTGTCCATATATAATAAAAAAGGTAAAAGAAAAAAATCCCAAAAGTCGAAAAAGCGGCAAAATCTAGCGAAATATAGCCTTTTGAGAGTAGACTCCAAAATGACGTTTTTTCCATTCATTTGATGATTCTGACAATTATTAGGGTAATAATGATAATGATAATAATAATAATAATAATAATTATTATTATTATTATTATTATTATTATTATTATTATTATTATTACTTAATTATTAGTATTATTGCCAAAAAATATATTATAACTGTAATAATAACAATAATAACGATATTAATTAAAATAATGATATAAATAAGGATTATAAAGACGTTATTATTATTATTATTATTGTTATTACTATTATTATTGTAGTTGTCATTAGTATAGATGTAAAAATTTATATTAAACTGCAATATTGCAAAAATAATGATAATAATTGCAATAATGATGATAATAATTGCAATAATGATGATAAAGATGATGATAATGATGATAATGATGATGATAACAATAGTAATGATGATAATCATGATAATAATGAGATAATAACAGGAAATTTTGTCCATATATAATAAAAAAGGTAAAAAAAAAAAAATCCCAAAGTCGAAAAGCGGCAAAATCTTGCCCAAAAAATAGCCTTTTGAGAGTAGACTCAAAATGGCTTTTTTTTTCCCTTCATTTGATGATTCTGGCAATTATTAGGGTATTTAAAGATAATAATTACCAGAATTCTATTAATCATGACAATAAAGATGAAAAAATTGAGAATAAAAAGAATTTGGATAACATTGGATTATTATTACTATTATTACTATTATCATTATCATTATCATAACTGTTATTTGTTTATTATTATTATTGTTATTATTATCATTATTATCATTACTTTAATTATTAGAATTATTGCCAAAAAATATATTTTAACTGTAATAATAACAATAATAATAATAATAAGTAAATTTAATATACTAATTTTTTAATATGTTATTAATATTATTATTGTTATATAATCATTATTGTTATTTTACTGGTAGTTAATTGTAAAAAAATTATTTTAACAGTATAATTTTCAGTATAACATATTAATTAAATATGATTATTTAAAGATTTAAAAACGTTTTTTTTTTATTATTGGTTATTACTATTTATTCTAGTTTTTATTAGTATAGATGTAAAAATATATAAATTTTAACTGCAATAATGCAATAAATGATAATAATTGCAATAATGATGATAATAATTGCAATAATGATGATAAAGATATGATAATGATGAAATGATGATGATAACGATAATATGATGATAAACATTTTAATAAATGATGATAAAACAGGAATTTGTCCATATATAATAAAAAAAGGTAAAGAAAAAAATTCCCAAGCAAAATCGGGAAAATCTAGCGAAATAAAACCTTTGAGAGTAACATCCAAATGAACGTTTTTTCCATTTATTTCATGATTCTGGCAATTATTTGGGTAATAATATAATAATTCCAATCTATTTAAACATGACAAAAGATAAAATGAAATAAAAGAAATTTGGATAACATTTGGTGATATTACTATTATTACTAAAATTTTCATTATTATTTCATTATTATTATTATTATTATTATTTTATTATTATTTATTATTATTATTTTATATATTATTATTATTACTTTAATTATTAGTATTTATTGCAAAAAATATATTATAAAATGTATATAGAATAATAATAATAATAAGTAGAATTATAAATAAAACTAATTTTTTTATAATATTGTTTATTAAATATTGTTTATGTTTTTTATTATCATTATTATTATTTCTACTGTATATAATTGTAAATAATTTATTATAAAGTAATATTACAGTAATAAGATATTAAATTTAAATACTGATAAATAATGGGTTGTAAAGACGTTATTATTGATTATTTTGTTAATTATATTATTATTGTAGTTATTATTAGTATAGAGTAAAAATGTTATATTTTAACTGCAATAATTGCAATAATATGATAATAATTGCAACAATGATGATAATATTGCAATAATATGTATTGATGATGATAATGATGGATAATGATGATTATAACGATAAAATAAATTTTATAATCATGATAATAATGTTAATAACAGGATTGTGTCCATATATAATAAAAAAGGGTAAAAGAAAAAAATCCAAATTTGAAAAGCGGGAAAATCTAGCGAAATATAGCTTTTGAGAGTAGACTCCAAAATGACGTTTTTTCCATTATTTTAGTTCTGGGATTTTAAAGGGTAAATAATGAAATTAATTATATATTCTATTAAAACATGACAATAATGTAAAAAAGTGAGAAAAAAGAAATTGGATAACATTTGAAAGATTTTTACTATCATTACTATTATCATATTATTATCATTATTATTATTATTATATATTATTATTATTATTATTATTTAAATTATGGTATTATGCCAAAAATAATTTAACTGTAAAAACAATAAAATAATATAAGTATAATTATAATAACACTAATTGTATAATATTGTTATTAATATTATTATTGTTATTATTACATTATTATTATTTTTTCGGTGTATAATTGAAAAATAATTATTATAACATAATAATTACAGTAATAAAGATATTAATTAAAATAATGATATAAATAATGATTTTAAAGACGTTTTTATATATTGTTTATTTATTGTTTATTACTATTATTATTTTTAGTTGTTATTAGTAAAAGATGTAAAAATATACTTTATAAATGCAATTTGCAATAATAATGATAAATTATGCAATAATGAGATAATAATTGGGAATAATGATGATAATGATTATTTTGATGATGATGATGATGATGATGATATGATAACGTAATAATGTGATAATCTGATAATAATGATGATATAACAGATTGTGTCCATATTTAAAAAAAAAAAAAAAAGGTAAAAAAGAAAAAAATCCCCAAAAATCGAAAAAGCGGAAATCTAGACTCCAAATGACTTTTTTCCATTCATTTGATGTTCTGGCAATTTTTTTGGGTAATAATGAAATAATTACCGAATTTATTTAAACATGACAAAAATGATGATAAAGTGAGAATAAAGAGAATTTGGATAACATTTGATGATTATTACTATTATTACTATTATCATTATTATTATCATTATTATTATTATTATTATTATTATTATTATATTATTTATTATTATTATTAATATTATTATTGTTATTATTTTCATTATTATTATTTTTACTGGTAGTATCATTGTAAAAATAATATTATAGCAGTAATAATTACAGTAATAACGATATAATTAAATAATGATATAAATAATGATTATAAAGACGTTATTATTGTTATTATTATTGTTATTACTATTATTATTGTAGTTGTTATTAGTATTGTGGTGACCAACGTGCGACGAGCTTCCGCGCTCGGTAGAGTCAGGTCCAGGCGGTTTGGCGATCCGACTCCCGCCTATCACCGCGCAGCTCATCGGACCTGACTCGAGAGTATACATCGCGACTGGCATATTTAAGCTGCCGAGTCCAAAAGGAACTCACAGACCCACGAGCACCTAGTCAATGCCAAGAGAGTAACCATAATAGCAAAACAGAACCTCAAAGTGTCATTGAGCCACCCTGAGTACCGGGACCTCAATCGCGCCGCGAATCTTTCTGCTATTCTGACCTCTCCACTAACGTAAATGATCTGTAAATCATCTCTGTCTTCAGAGATTATTTGCTTTGCCACTGCCTTCAGCGGTTTTTTCTTGTTGACTACTGACGGTGACAAGGGAACATTACACCTCTCCCCAGACCCGCAGCTCTCTCTATCACAGGGAAACCTGTATAGGGAGGCCCAGCAGTCTGGGGTGACCTGTAGGTGTGCTTTATCTCCTACTAAACTTCTTCCCTTTCTTGTGGCCACCTGGACCTACATAAATCCCCCCGGGACTTTTGTATTCGTCTGGGTGGTGCGCTCTCACCTACTGTCCCTTTATAGCAAGGTTTGGCAGCAAGGGAGTCGCCCAACACATAAACTCCGATCCTCTAGTGTGCTGGAGAACGCCACCAGACTGTCACTAGAGGGGGTCGAGTCCAGGACCTCTATTTCCTTCTTTCCTAACTCTCTCATCTCTCTTCAAATCACCTTCACCCCCTCATCTCACCTCGCCTCACTCATGTTAAAATGATTAAGGTAAAAGTAATTTCTCAAGGCGGCCCCGGCCCTAACCGGCGGGACGCCCTTGCCAAGGCTCTCTTTGAGGCCAATGTCAGAGTACTCCGGTACTACCAAATCCATGAAGGATATCTTGCTCTTATCGATGACGACGACCATGCCCAAAGAATTTTCTCCTCCACAACAGTTGATATGCTAAAGAACCTGGGGTTCACTCCTGTGCTCCCCCCCGACATGAAGGCCAAGCTCACGCTGGTATTCAAAAGACTAGACAGAACACGTGGTTAACGAACCTGAGTCAGCCATTGCCGACGAGATCATGGCAGCTGCTCCCGACTCCCATGTCGAAAACGTGTTTGTCTTGAAAAGCTCATATCTCCTGAAAGTCCGCTTCTCAGAGCACCAGGCTGCCAAAAAGATCAAGGAAAAGGGTATCTACCTCTTTAACCTCTTTGTCGCCCCTTGGCAAATTGAATTTGAGCGCTTCACGCCACTCAGGCAGTGTATGAACTGCTATGGCTATGGACACATCAAAAGCCAATGCAAGGAGACAAAGAGCACCAGGTGCTCTGAATGCGGCTCCTCCACACACTCTTACAGGGACTGCAGAAGTAATGTGAAGAAATGCCTGAATTGCGGCGGTGACCACCGCACCTTCGCCAACAGTTGCCCTGTAAGAAAAGAGGATATACAGGTTGGTGAGAGAAAACTTCCCTGTGGTACTCCACTTCTGAGGTGGATAGGGGTGCCCAGGTGTGAGCCCAGGCGTATTGTGGCAGTCTGTGGTCCAGGAAGCTACAGAGGAGGCGTGTGAGGTGTGTAGGGAGTTTTAATTGTGTTAATTTGTATTTGAGGCCGTCGTGCCAAAACCTTGTCAAAGGCCTTGCTGACGTCCTCTTAGTATAATGTTAATCTGGAAGGAAGCTGCCCCCAGCCGAACCGGAGATCCCGACAATCAGAGTTCCCCCAAGTAAAGCAAGTGCAGAGGAACCACAGGAAGAAAGGTTCCAACAGCCCCACACGGTCCCCCCCAGACCCAGAAGACACGTTCTTCGACGAGGGGGACATGTCGATCCTGATCACTGCTGTGGTCACAGCAGTGGCAGTATCCCTGTCCAGGACCGAGGAAGAGGCGGAAAAAGGCAGTCAGTGTTTGCCATGACGACTCTTAAACAGACCGTGAAAAGCATAAAAGGGAAGGAAGATGGAAAAGGCCCAAAATCAGCCCAATCCTCCCCCTCAGCCCGGTCGAGACTCCCCTCCCCTCTCCAAGCCAGGCAAACCCCTCACAGCAGAGCCTAGCCAGGCTATGCCCTCACAGGCAGAGCCTAACCCAGGCTGATTCAGTGCCAAAAGCCGAATCAGAAGAAGCTGAGCCTGCCCAGAAAGGGCCCACCAATGCACAGAAACAGCCTGGCCGCAGAAAAAGCCAAAGACAAAAAATTCAGAGCTACCAAAGGCTCTCCACCCCCCAGTGGATCCAGGGATAGCCTGACAGCCGAAGAGAGTCCTCAAGCATTGAGGATCTCACAATGGAGTTGTCAGACTCCGACCGTCAACCCGAATGTGACGATGTCTCTGATGTAACTATCAATTAGTAACATCATGACACCAATCTAAGTATTCTGCAGTGGACATCTGTGGTTTCCCTCCTAAAGGGAAAGTTCCATCCTCCACGAAATAGTGCGATCAAGGAGCATTGACATCGTCATGCTCCAGGAGACTTTATCAGCGGAAGCTTTCGCTTCTCGGGGTATCACGTCTACGCGCTGCACGTTCCGATGGAAAAAAGAGGCCTGATGACCCTGGTGAAGGCAACAATTCCCTGCTCCGCAATAGCCGATGCACCGCACTGTGGAAGAAGATGTTGAATCTCTTGCCGTCGAGATTCAACTGGCCGGGGGACCCCTGAAATTGTACAATGTGTACAGCAGGCCCACACTGTAGTAGCTTAGACATCACCAGGTATGTGCTTCCGCAGCACACGACCGAGTGATCATGGGGAGAACTTCAATGCACACCCCCCCATCCTGGCTCCCTGCAGGGCACCGGGATGCGGCTGGCCGTCACATAGCCAACGTGCTCGAGACTTCCCCGAGATCGCTCTCCTCAACAGCCAGGAGCCAACGCATGTGAGAGGAGGGGTCCTAGACCTCACCCTGGCCACTGCACTCTGGTGGAGAGGATTGGCTGGCGTGTCGATGAGACCGTAAACTAGTGACCATTATGGCACTATAACAACCCTCAGGGATAGTGGCCCAGCCGAAATACCACGACCGATCCAAGATGGAAAACGGGACAAGGCCACGGCAGGCGTTCCAGAGCGCCTTGGCCCGCTGTCTGAAAAGCAATGAACCCACACAGAGGGAAAATGTGGAAGTGCTAAAAGCCAGACTTGTAAATGCCATTGATGAGGCAGCCTCACTGACCATACCAAAACTCGGCCTGGGTCCGGGAGTCACAAGGACGCCTGGTACTTCAATGACGAGATTAGGGAGGTCAACCACAGGGTAAACATGTGCCGAAAACATTTCCGAAGGCCCAAAAAACCCCCGACACCTAGCCCTCCTAAGGGGGGCTGTGAGGGATGCCAAGGAAACTGCCAGCAAAAGTGAGGCAGGAAAAGTGGCTGGAATGGTGTGAGTCTTTCGATCACCGTACCACCCTCTCAGAGCTATGGCAACGGGTCAAGCGAGCCACCAGCCCCTCAGCCCCGAGATGCACGCACCACGACCCCCAGGCAGAGGCCAACAACTGGCGCAAGAGTTCTCTGCGAGAACGAGCAGCGACAGCCTGCCCGCCGAACTGAGGGGAAGACAAGAACGCCTACAACCAGACAGACTTGCTCACATCAGAGAAGGGCAGCCGAAAACCCCATAACTCAACGTTATCTTTTCTCTGAGGGAATAAGAGATGCACACAAAGCCAGTCGCAACTCAGCCCCGGGCGATGACGGGATCTCGTACCCATCATCTCCCGCCTGGGACTGGTAGGTGAGCTTGCATTCCTGCAACTCATCAACAGGTCCTGGAAACTTCCACTCTACCCCAGAGCTGGAAGAGGGCTACCATAGTCCCTCCCTAAACCAAAGGAGCCGGGAAGTACCGCCCCATCTCTCTCCTCACTGTCTGGCCAAGACTGCCGAGAGGATGGGACTGAACCGGCTCCAATGGAAAATGGGAGCCCCACACGAAAACCTCCACGGTTTTACCAGGGGCATGAGCACAGCGCACACATAGCCACGCTCTTGAGCACAATAAACACGGCGCATCTGTGGCAGTATTCCTTGACCTGGAGAAGGCTTTTCGAATTGGCAAGTCCTCTTGCCATTCAGGAGAGCCTGATCCAAAAGGAAATCAGAGGTAAGCTCTTGGCTTGGATAGGTGACTACTTTACGAATAGAACAGCCAGAGTCAAATTCCAAGGTCACCTATCACAGCACATGCCACTAGAAAATGGAAAAGCCACAGGGTGGGGTTCTCAGTCCAGCCCTTTTTAAAAACAAATAATGTTTCCTGTATCCTCAACATAAACCTCCCAGTTGGGGGGCAAGATCATCTCCTATGCAGACGATCTTGCTATCATCTCCACTGGAGCACACTGCCTAAACAAGCCCAGCGTTGTCTGGTATCCGAGGAGTGTTGCAGGACAGGACAAAAGATCTCTGCAGCCAAACCCAAGGTCATGACGGCACTGCATTTGACCCGCGTTCTATGGCATACGACTGTTCGCAGAAAACCCTCAAAAATATACATACTCTGGAAGAGAGGAAATCGGGCAAGAAATAAAGAAAGAACCGCATCAAGGGGCTCATGACCAAAGCAGAGCAGCATAACATGGTTATAGCTCAAAAAATACATGTACACCTCTTGGAAGGTAACATAAACATTGACAACACCATGATCGAATACTACAAAAATATTCACAAAATACCCAACGACACCTCATCAACAACCCCACAATAAAACAGACAACACAACATGGCATTTCCCCACACTACACTCACCCTCCCCATCATACAACACAACGTCTTACACTGGAAAACACGGAAACACGAATCTGCAACACCTCCCGAAACACGACCCACATATCATCCTCAAAAACCCAGCCATGGGCTCAAGAACACTAACCCACTTAAATTTACACATACACAATCTACTCTTCCAAAAAGTCACAAAAACAAAGCGATGGCGTAGCTATAGCATCAAAAACAACATCCAACCAAAAATCATCACAACTTCCATTCAGACCTCTTGGCAGTCGAAATAACACACCCCAAGGCCCCATCATACTGGCAACACTATACCTACCCCCACGTAGACCATACATACCAGAACCCGACATCCTGCAGCTCCTGAGACATAAAAAACCCAAATATACATCCTGGGAGACTTTAACGCAAACCACCCACTATTTGGATACAATCACACCAACAACATAGGCAGAGGCCTGGCCTCATACATACAACAAGGCAGACTGACACACCTCGGTCCCACACACACCAACTTACATTACCCACAACACAGCAACCACACCCGACATGTCCTTGCAAACCACCTAGCACACCTACACCACCATAAAACAACAACGATATCACATCCAGCGACCACCTCCCGGTCATCCTAACACTTAAACAAACCCTATCATGATCCACACACAACCCGAGAATCCTTCAACATGCAAACTGGGGGCTTCAAAAAAGCACTTGAAAACACACAAGTAATTTGATCTCGAAGGGAAACCCACACACACAATAAACACCCACCTTAAAACAGTGGTACACAGACATACAGACGGCCCGGCAGGCCAACATCCCCAAAACAACATACAAACCATCCTCACTCCCAGAGAAACACATCGTCTGAAATTGCTTAAAATACAATACAGGCACTTACACGACCTTTAAATAACACGGGGCTGGGACGCACAACTACGCACACAATACAGACAACTCCAAACGCAAATAACACACGAAATTAAAGTAATGAACAAACAACACTGGACTCATTAGCACAGAGACGATGTCAAAACACCAAGCCCCCAAGAAATTTTGGAGCCCCTTCAAAATGCTCATGGGGTCGAAAAAAACAGACCACCACATCCTGTACAACACACCTCAGACAAAAGGTTGACTCGGTGGAGGAGATGGAGCTACTCCCCCAGGGAATTCTGCAACAGAATTTCCAAATCTCCCCCACCGAGAACGCCCGATTTGACCCCACTACAGAGACCGAGGTAACACACACCTACCCAACACAAAACACAATTTTTCCCAGAAAACATCATTACACTAAAAAAACCTCACAGAGGACAGTCCCCTCTCCACACCCTTCACTCCAGAAGAAATTATCAACACCATCAAACAGACCAAAAAAACAACACCAGGAGCAGCAACATAAACAAAACAATCATAGAACATCTGCCACCCTAATGATCCGCAGGTTACGCCATCTCTTTAACGCGGCACTGGCTACAGGATATTTCCCCGACAAATTCAAACACGCCACCATCACCCCCATTCCGAAGTCGGGGAAGTCAGTACATGAGGTGGGGAACTATCGCCCCATCTCATTGCTGGAAGTTCCCGGAAACTGCTAGAGAGGCTAATAAACGCAGACTTATCACCACTTGGAAAACAACAACAAACACAACATAGGCAACACGGCTTTCGCCACACAGGGACCGAGAGTGCTTATCGCCCTCGCTTATGAGGAGATTGCTCTCGGTCTCGCTAACAAGCACCAGATTAACAAATTTTACTAAGAGACGTCAGCAAGGCCCTTTTACAAGGTTTTTGCCCCGACGGGCCCCAAATACAAAATTTAAAACAATTACAACTCCCCACACACCTCACACGCCTCCTCTGTAGCTTCCTGGACCACAGGACTGCCACAATACCCTGGGCTCACACCTGGGCACCCCTATCCACCTCAGAAGTGGATACCACAGGGAAGGTTCTCTCACCAACCCTGTATATCCTCTTTTTTTACAGGGCAACTGTTGGCGAGGGTGCGGGGGTCACCGCCGCAATTCAGCATTTCTTCACATTACTTCTGCAGTCCTGTAAGGTGTGTGGAGGAGCCCGCATTCAGAGCACCTGGTGCTCTTTGTCTCCTTGCATTGGCTTTTGATGTGTCCATAGCCATAGCAGTTCATACACTGCCTGAGTGGGGTGAAGCGCTCAAATTCATTTGCCAAGGGGCGACAAAGAGGTTAAAGAGGTAGATACCCTTTTCCTTGATGTTCTTGGCAGCCTGGTGCTCTGAGAAGCGGACTTTCAGGAGATATGAGCTTTTCAAGACAAACACGTTTTCGACATGGGAGTCGGGAGCAGCTGCCATGATCTCGTCGGCAATGGCTGACTCAGGTTCGTTAACCACGTGTCTGTCTAGTCTTTGAATACCAGCGTGAGCTTGGCCTTCATGTCGGGGGGGAGCACAGGAGTGAACCCCAGGTTCTTTAGCATATCAACTGTTGTGGAGGAGAAAATTCTTTGGGCATGGTCGTCGTCATCGATAAGAGCAAGATATCCTTCATGGATTTGGTAGTACCGGAGTACTCTGACATTGGCCTCAAAGAGAGCCTTGGCAAGGGCCGTCCCGCCGGTTAGGGCCGGGGCCGCCTTGTGAAATTACTTTTACCTTAATCATTTTAACATGAGTGAGGCGAGGTGAGATGAGGGGGTGAAGGTGATTTGAAGAGAGATGAGAGAGTTAGGAAAGAAGGAAATAGAGGTCCTGGACTCGACCCCCTCTAGTGACAGTCTGGTGGCGTTCTCCAGCACACTAGAGGATCGGAGTTTATGTGTTGGGCGACTCCCTTGCTGCCAAACCTTGCTATAAAGGGACAGTAGGTGAGAGCGCACCACCCAGACGAATACAAAAGTCCCGGGGGATTTATGTAGGTCCAGGTGGCCACAAGAAAAGGGAAGAAGTTTTAGTAGGAGATAAAGCACACCTACAGGTCACCCCAGACTGCTGGCCTCCCTATACAGGTTTCCCTGTGATAGAGAGAGCTGCGGGTCTGGGGAGAGGTGTAATGTTTCCCTTGTCACCGTCAGTAGTCAACAAGAAAAAACCGCTGAAGGCAGTGGCAAAGCAAATAATCTCTGAAGACAGAGATGATTTACAGATCATTTACGTTAGTGGAGAGGTCAGAATAGCAGAAAGATTCGCGGCGCGATTGAGGTCCCGGTACTCCAGGGGGGCTCAAAGACACTTTGAGGTTCTGTTTTGCTATTATGGTTACTCTCTTGGCATTGACTAGGTGCTCGTGGGTCTGTGAGTTCCTTTTGGACTCGGCAGCTTAAATATGCCAGTCGCGATGTATACTCTCGAGTCAGGTCCGATGAGCTGCGCGGGGATAGGCGGGAGACGGATCGCCAAACCGCCTGGACCTGACTCTACGACGCGGACTCGTCGCAGTTGTCACCAATACTAATAACAACTACAAAAATAATAGTAATAACAATAATAATAACAATAATAACTCTTTATAATCAAATTTTTTATATCATTATTTTAATAATATCGTTATTACTGTAATTATTACTGCTATAATTTATTTTTACAATGATACTACATAAAAATAATAATAATAAAATAATAACAATAATAATATTAATAACAATATTATAACAATTAGTATTATTTTAATTATACTTATTATTATTATTATTGCTATTATTACACTTTTAATATATTTTTTGGCAGTAAAACTAATGATAATAATAATAATAATAATAATAATAATAATAATAATAATATAATAATAAAAATATATAATTAATATAATAATAATAATAATAATAAATAAATTAATGTAATAATATTATAATATTGTTATCAACTTTATCATTTATCATCATTTTTTGATTATAAAATTCTGTAATTATTCTCATTATTACCTAATAATTGCAAATATCAATGAATAAAAAAGTATTTTAGTCTAGATTTTGCGCTTTTTCGACTTTTGGATTTTTTTCTTTTACCTTTTTATTATATATATGGACACAAATTTCCCTTTTTTTCATCATTAAATTTTATGATTATCATCATTATTATCGTATCATCATCATTACATCATTATCATCTTATCCATCATCATTATCCATTATTGCAATTATTATCATCATTATTGCAATAATTATCATTATTATTGCAATTATGCAGTTATAATGTAATTTTTTACATCTATACTAAAACAACTAAATAATAATATAATAAAAATAATAAAAAACAATTAACGTCTTTATAATCATTATTTTCTTATTTTTTTAATTTAAAAATTTGTTTTTACTGTAATTATTACTGTTATAATAAATTTTTTTTACAATTATCTACAGTAAAATAAATAATGAAATAATAACAATAATAATATTAAAAACAATTATAAATTGTGTTATTATAATTTATTAGTTTATTATTATTGTTATTATTACGTTTTAATTATTTTTTGGCAAAAATTTTTCATAATTAAAATAATAATAATAAAATAAAATAATAATAAAAATAATAATAAAGTAATAATAATGATAAAAGTAAAATATTAAAAAACTCAAAAGTTTCCAAATTCTCTTTATTCTCACTTTTTTTATCATTTTGTCATGATTAATGAATTTGATAATTTTTCATTATTTCCCCAATTTGCCCGAATCTCAATGAATGAAAAAAAAAGTCATTTTTGGAGTCACTCTCAAAAGGCTTATTTCGCTAGATTTTTTCCCGTTTTTTGAATTTTGGGTTTTTTTTCTTTTTTCCTTTTTTTTTTTATAATGGGCAAATTCCGTTATTATCTCATTATTATCATGATTATCCATTATTTTTTGTTTTCATCATCTTACATCAAATTTTCACATCATTTCATCATTATTGCAATTTTTTCTCATTGTTGCAATTATTATCATTTTATTGCAATTATTCAGTTTTAATATACTTTTTTTCTCTATACAATAAAAACTAAATAAAAAAATATAAAACAATAAAAAACAAAAATAACGCTTTACACCATTATTTTATATCAGTATTTTAATTAATTCGTTTTTTCTGTATTATTACTGTTTTAAAAAATTTTTTTTCAATTATACACCCCTAAAATAATAATAAAATAAAAATAAATAAAATTTAAAAACAATATTAACAATTAGTATTATTATAATTTTACTTATTATTATTATTATTTCTTTATTACGTTTAATTATTTTTTGGCAAAAATTTCTAATAAATTTAAATAAAATAATAATAAATAATAATAATAAATAATAATAATATAAAAATAATAAAATAATAAAAATAATGATAATAAAGATAAAATAATAAAGTAAAAATATCAATGTTATCCAAATTCTCTTTTTTCCACTTTTATCATCATTATTGCCCCGATTAAAAGAATTCTGGGAATTATTATCATTATTACCCAATTTTTGCCAGAATCATGAAAAAGAAAGGAAAAAAAATATTTTGATTATCTCAAAGGCTATTTTCCTAGATTTTCCCCTTTTTCGCTTTTGGGATTTTTTTTTTTTTTTACCTTTTTTTTATTATATATGCACAAATTCCCGTTCTTATCATCATTTTATATATTATCATCATTATTATCTTATCATCATCATTTTTTATCATTACTCATCATTACATCATTATTGCAATTATTATCACATTATTGCAAATTTTTATCTTATTATTGCAATTATTGCGTTTTTAATATTATTTTTACATCTAACTAATAACAACATAATAAAAATATAATAACAATAAAATAACAAAATAAAGTCTTTTTAATCATTTTTATATCATTTTTTTAATTAATATCGTTTTACTGTATTTTACTGTTATAATAATTATTTTTAAATTATATACCAGTAAAAAAAAACAATAATGATAATAATAACAAAATAATTTAATAAAAATATTAAACAATTGTATTTTTAAATTATATTATTATTATTATATTTTATTATTACAGTTAAAATTATTTTTTGGCAATAATTCTAATAAATTTAAAATAATGATAAAAAAAAATAAAATTTAAAAAAATAAATAATAATAATATTAATAATAAAAATGATAATGATAATGATTAGTAAAAATAATAATCATCCAAGTTTCCAAATTCTCTTTATTCTCACTTTTAAACATCTTATTGTCTATTAATAGAATTTTTGGAATTATTTCATTATTACCCTAAATTGCCAAATCATAAAAAGAATGGGAAAAAAATCATTTTGAGTCTACTCTCAAAAAGGGATATTTTGCTAGATTTTGCCGCTTTTTGATTTTTGGGGTTTTTTTTTTTTTCCTTTTTTTTTTTATTTTTATGGACACATTCCGTTTTTTTCCATCATTTTTTATCATGATTTTCATCATTACTATTTTTATCATCACATTATCATCATTATCATCATCAAATCTCATTATTGCAATTATTTCATCATTATTCAATTATTTCATTATTTTTGCAAATTATTGCGTTATAATAAAATTTTTTCATCTTTCTATTACAACTAATAAAAATAGTAATAACAATAAAAATAATAATAATAAATCTTTATAATCTTATTTTAAACATTATTTTATTAAAATCGTTTTTACTGTAATTATTACTGTTATAATAATTATTTTTTCAATTATACTCCATAAAAAAATAAATAATGATAATAAAACATAATAAAATTAATAACAATATTTAAAAATTATATTTCATAATTATATTTATTACTATTATTATTGTTATTTCAGTTTAATTATTTTTTTTTCAATAATCTAATTTAAGTAATAAAAAATAATAAATAATAATAAAAAATAATAATAATTTTATTATTATTATTTTTTTATTATTATTTATTATTATTATTATTATAATAAAATGTAAATAATAATATAAAAGTATAATATAATAATCATCAATGTTTTTCCCAAATTTCTCTTATTCCACTTTTTTCATCTTATTGTCATGATTAATGAAAATTTTGGTAATTATTTTCATTATTACCCTAAAATTGTCAGAACATCAAAAGAATGGGGAAAAACGTCATTTTTTGGGGTCTACTCTCAAAGGCTATATTTTGCTAGATTTTTTCCGCTTTTTCGATTTTGGGGTTTTTTTTTTTTTACCTTTTTTTTTTATATATGGACACAATTCCTGTTATTATCATCATTTTATCAGATTTCTCATTATTTCGTTATCACATCATTTTTCATCATTTTCATCATCATTTTTCATCCCTTTTTGCAATTATCATCATCATTTTTGCAATTTTTACATTTTTTGCAATTATTGCATTATAAAATATATTTTTTCATCTATCTAAAAAAACTACAATAATAATAGTAATAACAATAATAAACCCTATAACGTCTTTATAAACTTATTTATACATTTTTTGTTAATATCGTTATTACTTAATTTACTGTTATAATAATTTTTTTTTACAATTAACACCAGTAAAAATTTTTTTTTAAAAGATAATAATAACAAAATAATATTAATAACGTATTATAACAATTTGTATTATTATAATTTACTTATTATTATTATTATTATTGTTATTTTACATTATAATATTTTTTTGGCATAATACTAATAAATTAAAGTAAAATAATAATAAAAATAATATAATAAAATAATATAATAATAAAAATAATATAAAAATAATGATCAATAATGATAATGAATAATAGTATAAAAATCAAAAGTTATCCCAAAATTTTCTTTTTCTCACTTTTATCATCATTTTTGTCATGATTAATAGAATTCTGGGTTTTTTATCTTATTACCCTAATAATTGCCCGAATCATCAAAAGAATGGGAAAAAACGTCATTTTTGGAGTCTACTCTCAAAAGCTTATTTCGCTAAATTTTTTCCGCTTTTTTTGACTTTTGGGGTTTTTTTTTTTTTTTACCTTTTTTTTATTTTATGGACACAATTCTTTATTATCATCATTATTATCATGATTATCATCATTTTTATCGTTACACATATTATCATCATCATTATCATCATTATTCAATTATTTTCATCATTATTCAATTATTTTTCATTATTATTGCTTATTTGCAGTTATAATAAAATTTTTTACATCTAACTAATAAAAACTACCCTTTTTTTTTTAATATGGACAAATTCCTGTTATTATCACATTTTTATCATGATTACATCATTATTTCGTTATCTCATCATTTTCATCATTTTCTCATTACATACATTATAAACGTTATTACATTATTATCATCATTATTGCAATTATTATCATTATTTTTGCAATTATAAAACATTTTTAATATTTTTTTACATCTATACTTAACCTCAAAAAAATGTAATAACATAATAATAAATATAACGTCTTTATAAACATTATTTTACATTTTTTAAATTTAAAACGTTATTACTGAATTATTACTTTTATAATAATTATATTTCAAATTTTACTACCCGTAAAAAAAAATAAAAATGATAAAAAAAAATAATAATATTAATAACAATATTATAACATTTGTTTATTATAAATTTTACGTATTTTAATATTTTGTTATTTTCATTTTTAATAATTTTTTTTTTTTTGGGAACAATACTAATAATTAAAGAATATAATAAAAATAAGGGTAATAATAATAAATATAATAATTCTAATAACAATAATGATAATAATAATAATGATAATGATAATAATATAATGTAATAGTAATAATAGTAATAATCTCAATGTTATCCATTTTTTCTTTTTTCTCACTTTTTCATCTTATTGTCCCTGATTAAAAGAATTCTGGTAATTTTTTATTATTATTACCCTAATAATTCCCCGAATCATCAAATAAAAGGAAAAAAATATTTTTTGGGGTCTCTCTCAAAAGGCTTTTTTCGCTAATTTTGCGCTTTTTTTGACTTTTGGGGTTTTTTTTCTTTTTCCTTTTTTTTTTATATATGAACAATTCCCCGTTTTTATATCATTATTATCATGATTTTTATCATTTTTATCGACCTCATCATTTTTCATCATTATCATCATCTTATTGCAATTTTACTCATTATTGAATTATTATCATTATTATTGCAATTTTGCTTTTAAATATTATTTTTACATCCATAGTAATAACAACTACAATCATAATATAATAAAAATAAAAATAACAAAAATTAACTCTTTTAACATTATTTTTACATTATTTTTTTTTAATATCGTTATTACTGTAATTATTTCTGTTAATAATAATTATTTTTACAATTATACTACCATAAAAATAATAATAGATAAAAATACCCAATAATTATTAATAAATTTAAACAATTTGTATTATTATAATTAACATATTTTTTATTATTATTGTTATTATTTCAGTTTGAATATTTTTTTTGGGGAAAAAACTAAAAAATTAAGTAAAATTTAAAAAATAATAATAATAATAATAAATAATAATAAATAATAATAATATAAATAAAATAATAATAATATAATAAAATAATAATATAATAATAATGTAATAGTAAAAATAGTAAAATCATCAAATTTTTCCAAAATTTTCTTTTTTTCACTTTTATCATCATTATTTCCCTTTTTTAATGAATTCTTGTAATTATTTTCATTATTTCCCCAAAAATTGCCCGAATCATAAAATGAAGGAAAAAAAGTCATTTTTTAGTTTTCTCTCAAAAGGCTATATTTTCCCAGATTTTTCCGCTTTTTCGACTTTTGGGGTTTTTTTCTTTACCTTTTTTTTTTTAAAATTTTATATGGACCAATTCCGTTTTTTATCACATTTTATCATGATTTTCTCATTATTTCGTTATCATCATCATTATCATCATTACACATCATTACATCCCTTATTGCAATTTTTATCATAATTATTGCAAATTTTTTCTTATTATTGCAATTATTCAGTTTTTAATTATTTTTACATCTATACTAAAACAACTACAATAATAATATAATAACAAAAATAATAACAAAAATAACTCTTTATAATCATTATTTATATCATTATTTTAAATTATATGTTTTTTTAATGTAATTATTTCTGTTATAATAATTATTTTTTTTCAATTTACTACCCGTAAAAAAAATAATAATATATAATACAATAAAAATTTTTAATAACATTATTATAACAATTTTATTTTTAAATTATACTTATTATTTTATTATTTTTATTATTACATATAATATTTTTTTGGGGAATAACACTAATAATTAAGTATAATAATAATAATAATATAATAATAATATAATAATAAAAATAATAATAATGATAATAATAAAATAATAATAATAAAATGTAATGATAATATAAAATATAATAGTATAATCTCAAATGTTATCCAAATTCTCTTTTTTCTCCTTTTTTCTCTTTTGTTGATTAAAAAAATTCTGGTAATTATTATCTTTTTACCCTAATAATTCCAAACATCAAAAAATGAAAAAATGTCTTTTTGGAGTTTCTCTCAAAGCCTATATTTTGCTGTTTTTTCCCCTTTTTTTTGATTTTGGATTTTTTTTTTTTACTTTTTTTTAATTATATATGGCCAATTCCTTTTTTATCTATTTTATCATATTATCATCATTTTTTCGTTATCTCATCATTATCCATTTCATCATCATTATCATCATTATTGGGAAATTTTTATCATCATTATTTTATTATTTTCATTATTATTTCAATTTTTGCAGTTTTTAATATTATTTTTACTCATACTAAAAACAACTCAAAAATAAATAATAACAATAATAAAAAACATAATAAAGTCTTTTTAATCTTATTTATACCATTATTTTTAATTAAAAATTTGTTATTACTGTAATTATTTTGTAATAATATTATTTTTACAATTATACTACCAGTAAAAAAATAAAATAAATAATAACAATAAAAATACAAACAATATTTTAAAAAAATTTGTATTATTATAATTATACTTATTATTTTGGTTTTATTTCAGTTTTAAAAATATTTTTTGGAATAATACTATAAATTAAGTAAAATACAAAAAAATAATAATAATAAAAAAATAAAATAATAAAATAATGATAAAAATAGATAATAGTAATAATAGTAATAATCATCAATGTTATCCAAAATTTTCTTTATTCCCTTTTTCTCATTTTTGTATGATATAGAATTCTAGTAAAATTTTTTCATTATTCCCAATAATTGCCAAATCATCAAAAGAAAGAAAAAAACGTCAATTTTGGAGTTACTCCAAAAGGCATATTTCCCCAATTTTGCCGCTTTTTCGACTTTTTTTGGGTTTTTTTTTTTTACCTTTTTTTTTTATATATGGACACAATTCCCCGTTTTTCTCTTATTATCTATTTTCATCATTTATTTTCGTTACATCATCATTATCTCATTTCATCATTACATATCATTTTTCACATTATTGCAAAAATTTTCATCATTATTGCAATTATTACATTATTTTTGCAATTATTGCAGTTATTATATATTTTTTACATCTATACTAAACAACTACAATAATAATATAACAATAAAAATAAAATAATAAAGTCTTTATATCATTATTTTTATCATTATTTTTTTAAATTTAAAATCGTTATTCGTAATTTTTTGTTTATAAAAATTATTTTTTTCAATTATACTACAGTAAAAAAAATAATAATGATAAAAATAACAAAAATAATTTAATAACAAAATTAAAACAATTATATTATTATAATTATCTTTTATCATTATTTTTTTTATTTTACGTTTAATATTTTTTTGGCAATATACTAAAATTAAAGTAATAAAAATAATATAATAATAAAATTTAAAATATAATAATAAAAAAATAATAAAAATAAAATAATAATAAATAATAATAATAATGATAATAACAATGAATAGTAATAATGGAAAATCATCAAATATTATCCAAATTCTTTTTATTCTCGACTTTTATCATCATTATTCTCATGATTAATAAATTCCTGGTAAAAATTAATATCATTATTATACCCTAATAATTTCCAGAATCATCAAATGAATGGAACAACTCATTTTGGAGTCTTCTCTCAAAAGGCTATATTTTCGCTAGATTTTGCCAGCTTTTTCGACTTTGGATTTTTTTTTTTTTACACTTTTTTTTTTATTATATATGGACACCAATTCCTGTTTATTATCATCATTATTAATCATGATTATCGATCATTATTATACGTTCTCATTATCATGATCATCATTATCAATCATTATCATCATCATTATTGCAATTATCATCATTATTGCGATTATATATCATTATTATTTGCAATTATTGCAGTTATCAATATATATTTTTAACATCTATACTAATAACACTACAAAATTATAGTAATAACAATAATAATACAATTAAATAACGTCTTTATAATCATTATTTTTTCATTATTTTAATCAATATCGTAATTACTGTAATTATTACTTGCTATAATAATTATTTTTTACAACTTATAATCCAGTAAAAAATAATCATAATGATAATATAACAATAATAATATTGAATAATAGATAATAATAACATAATAATAATTAATAACAATATTAATCACAATTAGTTTCTTATAATTTATACTTATTATTCATATTATTGTTATTATTACAGTTTAATATATTTTTGGCAATAATACTATTTTAATAAAGTAAGTAAATAATAATAATAATAAATAATAATACTAATATATAATAATAATAATACTAATAATAATAATAATAAACAAAATAATACAAATAATAATAATAATAATATGATAATAATAATGATAAGGTAATAATGTAATAATCAATCAATTTATCCAAATTTCTCTTTATTCGTCACTTTTATCATCATTATTGTCATCTTAATGAATTCTGGTAATTTTGTATCGGTTATTACCCTAATAATTGGGCCAGAATCATCAATGATGGAAAAAACGTCATTTTAGAGTCTACTCTTAAAATTGCTATATTTCGCTAGATTTTGCTTGGCTTTTTGCCGAATTTTGGGATTTATTTTCTTTACCTTTTTTATTAATATATGGACCAATTCCTTTTATTATCTCATTCTTATCATGATTATCATCATTATTATCGTTATCATCATCATTATCATCATTATCATCATTATCATCATCTTATCATCCATATAGTGCAATTTATTATTCATCAATTATTGCAAGTATATAAATTATAGTGCAAGATTGCAGCTTATATATATATTTTTACATCTATCATAATAACTAACTACAATAATATAGTAATAACATAAAAATAACAATAATAACTCTTTATACTCATTATTTATATATCATTATTTTTAATTAATATCGTTATTACGTAATTCTTACTGTCATATAATTAATTTTTAGAATTATCTACCAGTTAAAATAATAATACTATAATAATAACAATAACTAATATTAACAACAATAATAAAACAATTAGTATAATTATAAGTATACTTATTATATTATTATTGTTATTATTACAGTTATAATATATTTTTTGGCATAATACTAATAATTAAAGTAATAATATAATAATGATGAATAATAATAATAAATAATATAATATGATAATAATAATAATAATATAATAAATAATAATAAAAATAATATAATAAATAATACTAAATAATGATAATAATAATGATAATAGTAATACTATAATCTCATCAATGTTATCCTAAATTCCTCTTTATTCTCACTTTTATCATCATTATTGTCATGATTAATAGAATTCTGGATATTATTATCATCATTACCCTAATAATTGCCTGAATCATCAATGAATGGAAAAAACTCATTTTGGAGTCTACTCTCAAAAGGCTAGCATTCGCTAGATTTTAACCGCTTTTCGCTTTTGGGATTTTTTTCTTTTAACCTTTTCTTTTTTTATTATCTATGGTACACAATTCCTGTTATTATCATCATTATTATCATGATTATCATCAATTATTATCGTTATCCATCATCTTAATCATCATTAGCATCTTTATCATCATCATTATCATCATTGTATTGCAATTTTATCTATCATTATTACGCAATTTTCATCCTTATTGCATTATTTTTCATTTAATTATTGCAATTATTTGCAGTTTTATATATATTTTTAAATCTACTACTTAATAACACCTACAATATAATATTAATAACATAATACTAACATAATAACTGCTTTATATCATATTTATATCATTAACTTTTAATTATAATCGCTATACTGTATTATTCACTTGTTATATATAATTATTTTTTTACATTTATACTACCAGTGAAAATAATAATAATGATAAATAATAACAATAATAATATTAATACCAATATAGTAGAACAATGATGTAGTATTATAATTATACTTATTTTTATTATTATTACAGTTATAACATATTTTTTGGCATATAACTACTAATTAAAGTAATAATAATATAATCATAATAATAATATAAAATAATATATAATAATAATAATCACTAATAATAAATCCTACTACTAATATAATTATATATATAAGAATAATAATATTCATGATAATAATGATAATAATAATGATAATATAATAATAGATAATAATCATCAATGTTATCAAAAAATTCCTCTTTATTCTCACTTTTATCATCATTATTGTCATGATTATAGAATTCTGGTATTATTATCATTATTACCCTAATAATTGACAGAATCATCAAATGAATGGAAAAAACTTCTTTTGGAGTCAACTCTCAAAAGCTATATTTTCGCTACTTGGCCGCTTTTCCGACTTTTGAATTTTTTTTCTTTTACCTTTTTTATTATATATGGACACAATTCCTGTTTATTATCATCATTATTATCATGGATTATCATCATTATTACCGTTATCATCATCATTACATCATTATCATCTCATTATCTCATCATCATTATCATCATTATTGCAATTATTATATCATTATTGGCATTATTATCATTATTATTGCAATAATTTGCAGTTATAGATTAGATTTTTACATCTACATATAACAACTACAATACTAATAGTATAACATAATATAACAATCATACACGTCTTTATAATCATTATTTAGATCATTATATTTAATTAATATTCGTTATTACTGTAATGATTACATGTTATACTAATACTTTTTATATTATACACTACCAGTAAAAATAATAATAATGATAATAATACCATAATGCATTTAATAACATATTATACAATTAGTATTAATTATAATTAATACTTATTTATCTTTATTATTGTATATGATTACAGTTATAATATTTTTTTTTGGCAATAATAATAATAATTTAAGTAATATAATAATATAAATATAATAAATATAATAATAATAGATAATATAACATAATAATAATAATTAATAATATAATAATAAATAATAGATGGATTAAGAATATAATAATGTAATAAGAATAAGAATAATAAAAATATGATAAATAATATGATAATATATAATAATAGTAATAATCACAAAATGTTATCCAAATTCTCTTTATTCTCACTTCAATCATCATTATGTCATGATTAATAGAATTCCTGGTATTATTCTCTCATTATTACCCTAATAATGGCACAGAATCATCAAATGAATGAAAGACACGTCATTTTGGAGTTTTACTCCAAAGGCTATATATCGCTAGAATTTTTTGCCGCTTTTTCGACTTTTTGGATTTTTTTTTTCTTTTACTTTTTTTTATTATATATCGACACAATTCCTGTTATTATCATCATTATTATCATGATTACAATCATTATTATCGTTTATCATCATCACATTATCATCATTAGCATCCTCATTATCTATCCTATTGCAATTATTATCATCCTTATTGCAATTATTATCATGATTATTGCAGTTAATTATTGCAGTTATAATATATTTTTTACATCCTACTAATAACAACTACATATAAGAGTAATAACAATAATACTAACAATAATACGTCTTTATAATCATTATTTATATCATTTATTTTAATTAATATCGTTATTACTGTGTACGTAGTACTGTTATAAGAATTATTTTTACAAATTATACTACCAGTACAAATAATAATAATTTATAATGAATAACAATATAATATTAATAACAATGTTATAGACAATTAGTATTAGTATATTATACATATTATTATTAATTTATTGTTATTATTACAGGTATGATATATTTTTTGGATAATACTAATCATTAAAGTAATCATCCTAATAATAATAAACTCATACTATAATAATAATAATAAATAATATTAAATGAAAAGAATAACATAATAATATAATATATATAATGATAATAATCATGATAATCGTAATAATAGTAGTCATCCTCAAATGTTATCCAAATTCTCTTTATTCTCACTTTTGATCATCATTATTGTCCATTATATAGAATTCTTGTATTTTTAATCATTATTTACCCTCAATAATTGCCAGAATCATAATAATTAATGGAAAAAAAACGTCATTTTGGAGTTTTACTCTCATAAGGCTATATTTCGCTAGATTTTGGCCGCTTTTCGACTTTTTGGTATTTTTTTTCTTTACCTTTTTTTTTTTTTAATTATATATGGAACATTCCTGTTATTATCATCATTATTATCATGATTATCATACATTATTATCGTTACATCATCTTATCAATCATTATCATCATCATTATCATCCTTATTGAAATTATTATCATAAGTATTGCAATTATTATCATTATCATTGCAATTATTGCAGTTATATATATATTTTTACATCTATACTAATAACAACTACAATAATAATAGTAATAACAATAATAATAACAATAATAACGTCTTTATAATCATTATTTATATCATTATTTTAATTAATATCGTTATTACTGTAATTATTACTGTTATAATAATTATTTTTTACAATTATACTACCAGTAAAAATAATAATAATGATAATAATAACAATAATAATATTAATAACAATATTATAACAATTAGTATTATTATAATTATACTTATTATTATTATTATTGTTATTATTACAGTTATAATATATTTTTTGGCAATAATACTAATAATAAAGTAATAATAATAATAATAATAATAATAATAATAATAATAATAATAATAATAATAAATAATAACTTAACAATAATATAATAATATAATATATAAATTAAAAAATCTATAAATCATCATTATTCTATTATATTAATATTAATTCTGCTAATTTTATATAATTATATAATCAAATTATTCAAATAATGTACAAATCATTTTAATTATTCAAAGAATTTTGCATTTTGCGTTTTTATTTTTCATTTTTTCCTTTTTATAATAAACAATTCCTTATTATCATCATATTATCGTTATTTCTCTTTTTTTTATCATCATTATATCATTATATATTATTCACATCATTCCTTCATATCAATTATATCATTATACATTATATCATTATTTAATATTCTTATATAATATATATTTTACATCTTATATAATAAAATATCACATATTAAGCAATATATATATATTACAATATTAATTTTAAATATATATTATTTTACATTTATTAATAACATACTTAATTATTATGTAATAATAATATTAATAAATAACTCCTTATAATATAATTATATAACATTATTTAATTAATATCTTATTACGTAATTATTATTTATAATAATTATTTTAAATTATATTTATTAAATAATAATAATATAATATACAATATAATATAATAAAATAATAATAATTATATAATTATAATATATATATTATAATTAATTATGAATATTAATTATAATATAATATGGCAATAATAATAATATAAATAATAATAATATATAATTTAATTATAATAATGTATAATCATCAAATTATCAAATTCTCATTATTCTATTTATCATGTTATTTTGATTAATGAATTTGTACTTTTCATATATTACCTTAATATTCCAGAATCATCATATGAATGAAAAAACGTATTTTGAGTTATCTTCAAAAGCAATTTCGCTTAATTCCCTTTTCGACTTTTGGGATTTTTTTCTTTTACCTTTTTTATTATATATGGACACAATTCTGTTATTATTATTATTATCATATTATCATATTATTATGTATACATATATACATTATCATCATTATCACATATTATATCATTATCAATTATTATCATCATTATTGCAATTATTATCATTATTCATTGCAATTATAATTGCATATATAATATATATTTTTACATCTTTTACTAATAACAACTACAATAATAATAGTAATAACAATATAATAACAATAATAACGTCTTTATAATCATTATTAAAATCATATTTAATTAATATTCGTTATTACTGTAATTATTACTGTTATAATAATTATTTTACAATTATACTACATAAAATAATAATAATGATAATAATAACAATAATAATATTAATAACATATTATAACAATTAGTATTATTATAATTATACTTATATATTATTATTGTTATTATTACAGTTTAATATATTTTTGGCAATAATACTAATGATTAAATAAAAAAAAATAATAATAATAATAAATAATAATAAAATAATATTATAATAATAACTAATAATATAATATATTAATATAATAATAATATAATAATAATAATTAAAATAATATATAAAGTATAATAGTAATAATCATCAAGTTATCAAATTCTCTTAATTCTCACTTTTATCATCATTATTGTCATGATTAATAGAATTCTGGTAATTTTATCATTATTACCCTAATAATTGCCAGAATCATCAATGAATGAAAAAACGTCATTTTGAGTCTACTCTCAAAAGGCTTTTATTTCGCTAGATTTTGCGCTTTTTCGATTATTTGGGATTTTTTTTTTTTACCATTTTTTTATTATATATGGACACAATTCCTGTTATTATCATCATTATATCATGATTATCATCATTATTTTTCGTTATACTATATCATTATCATCATTATCATCATTTTCATCAATCATTATCATCATTATTGCAATATAATATATCATCATTATTGCAATTATTATCATTATATCAATTATTGCAGTTATAATATATATTTTAATCTATACTAATAACAACTACAATAATAATAGTAATAACAATAATAATAACAATAATAACGTCTTTTATAATCATTATTTATCTCATTATTTTATATATATCGTATTACTGAATTATTACTGTATAATAATACGTTTACAATTATACTACCCCACAGTTAAAATAATAATAATGATAATAATAAACAAATATAATATAATAACCAATATTATAACAATGAGTATTATTATAATGATACTATATTAGTATATTGTATTATTCAGTGATAATATTATTTTTCTTTTGGCCAATAAACTAATAATTAAAGTAATAATAATAATTAATATAATAATAATAATAATAATTAATTAATAATAATAATAATAAAATAATAATAAAATAAATAATAATAATAATAATAATGATAATAATGAAATAATAATGATAATCAGTAATAATAGTAATAATCATCAAATGTATCCAAATTCTCTTTATTCTCACTTTTATATCAACTAGTGTCATGATGAACTAGAATTCTGGGTAATTATTTCATTATTACCCTAATAATTGCCAGAATCATCAAATGAATGGAAAACACGTCATTTTGGAGTATACTCCAAAAGGGCTCTATTTCGCTAGATTTTTGCCGCTTTTTCGATTTTGGGATTTTTTTTCTTTTACCTTTTTTTTATGATATATGGACCAATCCTGTTATTATCATCATTATTATCATGCTATCCATTATTATCGTATTCATAATAATATCTCATTATCATCATTATCATCATCATTATCACATTATTGCAAGATTATTCATCATTATTGCATTTATTATCATTTATTGCAATTATTGAAGTTATAATATATATTTTTACATCTATATAATAACAATACAATTATAATAGTATAACCATAATAATAACAATAATAACGTTTTTATAATCATTATTTATATCATTATTTTAATTTAATATCGTTATTACTGTAATTCTTACTGTTATAATAATTATTTTTACAATTATTACTACAGTAAAAAATAATAAAATGATAATAATAACAATAATAATTATTACTAACAATATTATAACAATTAGTATTATTATAATTCTACTTATTATTATTATTATTGTTATTATTACAGTTATAATATATTTTTTGGGCAATAATCTACTAATTAAAGTAAATAATAAATAATAATAATAAAATAATAATAATAATAAATAATAATTAATAATAATAATAATAATAATAAAAATAATAATAATAATAATAATGATATAATGATAATAATAAATGATAATAGAATAAGAGTAATAATCATCAAAGGTTATCCAAATTCTCTTATTCCACTTTATCAGCACTATTTCATGATGAATAGAATTCTGGTAAGTATTATCATTATTACCTCAATAATTGCCAGAATCATCAAATGAATGGAAAAAACGTCATTTGGAGTCTCCTCTCAAAAGGTATATTTCGCTAGATTTGCCGACTTTTCGACTTTTGGGATTTTTTTTCTTTACTCTTGTATTAATTATATGACACACAATCCTGTTATTATCATCATTATTATCATAATCTATCATCCATTATTATCGTTATCATATCATTAATCACATTATCATCATTATCATATCATTATCAGAATTATTGCAATTATTATCTCATATTGGCAATTATTATCATTATCTATGCAATAATTGCAGTTATAATATAATTTTTACATCTATACTAATACAACTACAATAATAATAGTAAATAACAATAATAATAACAATAATAAAGTTTTATACATATACTTATATCATTATTTTAATTTAATAATCGTTATACTTATTTATATGGTTATAATAATTATTTTTACCAATTATACTACCACAGTAAAAATAATAATAATGATAATAATAACCAAGAATAATAATAATAACAAATTATAACAATTATTATTATTATACTTATACTTAATTTATTATGTTATTATTACAGTTATAATATATTTTGGCAATAATCCTAATAATTAAAAGTAAATAATAATAATAATAATAATAATAATTAATAATAATAATAATAATAATAATAAAATAATAATAATTAATAATAATAATAATAATAAATAATGTAATAATGATAATAATAATGAAATAGTAATTAATAGTAATAATCATCAAATGTTTTTATTATCCAAATTCTCTTATTCTCACTTTTATCATACTATTGCCAGGATGAATCGAATTCTAGGTAATTATAATATTCTCAGTATTACCCTAATAATTGCCAGAACATCAAAGATTTTGTGTGCAAAAACGTCATTTGGTAGTCTACTCTCCAAAAGGCTATTATATTTCGCTAGATTTTGCCGACGCTTTCGACTTTTGGGGCTTTTTTTATTTTACCTTTTTTTATTATATATGGACACAATTCCTTTATTATCATCAGTATATCATGATTATCATCATTATTATCGTTATCCTCATCATTATCATCATTATCATCTTATCATCATCATTATCACATTATTGCAATTATTATATCATTATTGCAAGTATTAGCTTAGCTATTGCAATTATTGCAGTTATAATATATATTTTTACATTATACTAAAACAACTACAATTAATATAGTAATAACAATAATAAAGAACAATAATAACGTTTTTATAATAATTATTTATACATTATGTTAATTAATAATGTTCTTACTGTAATTATTACTGTTATAATATTATTCTTACAATTATACGACCAGTAAAAATAATAATAATGATAATAAATAACAATAATAATATTAATAACAATATTATAACAAAGAGTATTATTATACTTAACTTATTTATTATTATTATTGTTATTATTCAGGGATAAATATATTTTTGGCAATAATACTAATAATTAAAAGTATAATAATAAGAATAATAATAATATAAATAATAATAATAATAATAATAATAATACTAATAATAATAATAATAATAATAATAATAATAATACAAATGATAATAATGATAATAATAATTGATAATAGTAATAATAGTAATAATCATCAAATGTTATCCAAAGTCTCTTTATTCTCAATTTTATCTCACTATTGTCATGATGAATAGAATTTGGTAATTATTATTCCTTATTACCCTAATAATTGCAGAATCATAAATGAATGGAAAAAACGTCATTTTGGTAGTCTAATCTCAAAAGGCATATTTCGCTAGATTTTGAACGCTTTTTCGACTTTTGGGATTTTTTTTTCTTTTATTTTTTTATTATACTGGAACAATTCCTGTTATTATCATTCATTACTTATCATGATATCATTCATTATTATCGTTTTTCATCATCATATCATCTTATCATCATGATCATCATCTATCATCATTATGGCAATTATTCTCATCATTATTGCATTATTATCAATTATTATTGCAATTATTGCAGTATAATATATATTTGTTACTATATACTAATAACAACTACAATTAATAATAGTAATAACAATAATAATAACAATAAAACGTTTTGTATATCATTATTTATATCATTATTTTAATTAATATCGTATTACGTATTATTACTGTTATAATAATGATTTTTACAATTATACTACCAGTAAAAAATAATAATAATGATAACTACTAACAATAATAATATTAATAACAATATTATAACAATTAGTAGTATTATAATTAACTTATTATTATTATAGTGTTATTATTACAGGTATAATATATTTTTGGCAATAATACTAATAATAAAGTAATAATATTAATAATAATAATAATAAGATAAATAATAAATTAATAATAATAAAATAAATAATAATAATAATAATAATAATAATAATAATCCATCAAATGTTATCAAATCTTTTCATTCTCACTTTTATCATCACTATGTCATGATGAAATAGAATTCTGGTTAATTTATTATCATTTATTACCCTGAATAATTGCCGAATCATCAAAGAATGGAAAAAAAGTGTCATTTTGGAGTTACTCTCAAAAGGCTAATTTCGTAGATTTTGCCGCTTTTTCGACTTGGCGGATTTTTTTCTTTTACCTTTTTTTATATATATGACACAAATTCCTGTTATTTCTCATCATTATTATCAGATTATCATCATTATATCGGTATCATCATCATTATCATCATTATCATATATCATCATCATTATCATCATTATTGCAATTATTATCATCATTATTGCAATTATTATCATATTATTGCAAATTATTGCAGTATAATAGATATTTTTACATCTATACTAATAACAAACTACAATAAGTAAATAGTAATAACAATAATAATAACAATAATAACGTTTTTAATAATAAATTATTTATATCATTATTGTAATTAATATCGTTTATTACTGTAATTATTACTGTTGATAATAATTATTTTTACAATTATACTACCAGTAAAAATCATAATATGATAATAATAACAAGTAATAATATTAATAAACAATATTATAACAATTAGTATTATTATAATTATACTTATTATTATTATTATTGTTATTATTACAGTTATAATATATTTTTTGGCAATAATACTAATAATTAAAGTAATAATAATAATAATAATAATAATAATAATAATAATAATAATAATAATAATAATAATAATAATAATAATAATAATAATAATGATAATAATGATAATAATAATGATAATAGTAATAATAGTAATCCAAATTCTCTTTTTTATTCTCACTTTTATCATCACTATTGTCATGATGAATAGAATTCTGGTAATTATTATCATTATTACCCTAATAATTGCCAGAATCATCAAATGAATGGAAAAAACGTCATTTTGGAGTCTACTCTCAAAAGGCTATATTTCGCTAGATTTTGCCGCTTTTTCGACTTTTGGGATTTTTTTTCTTTTACCTTTTTTTTATTATATATGGACACAATTCCTGTTATTATCATCATTATTATCATGATTATCATCATTATTATCGTTATCATCATCATTATCATCATTATCATCATTATCATCATCATTATCATCATTATTGCAATTATTATCATCATTATTGCAATTATTATCATTATTATTGCAATTATTGCAGTTATAATAATTATTTTTACAATTATACTACCAGTAAAAATAATAATAATGATAATAATAACAATAATAATATTAATAACAATATTATAACAATTAGTATTATTATAATTATACTTATTATTATATTATTGTATTATTAACAGGTATAATATATTTTTTGGCAATAATACTAATGATTAAAGTAA
>NW_023645786.1:0-7951 GCF_015228065.2 Penaeus monodon
GCGTCCGCTCTGCCTCGCTTGTTACGAAAATGCGTATTGTCACGACATACCTCCCCTTTGAGAGCTGCGTCCCTGCAGCCTGAGGGTGGAAGGGAGGGCCCAGGAGAAGGGAGGAGATCCATGGCGTCGTCCCTGAGCAGGCGTTGGCAGTTGCGGACATCGTCGCGACTCGCCAGTAACGGCAAACTACCCCGCACACAGCTCAGATGAGAGAGGACGAAAGGACTAGTCCTCCATAACTGCAATGGCAGTAGGTGCGTAGTGGATAGGTCGTCCTCTAGGGGCTGGATGCGGTGGCGAAGTTCATATTCCGCAGCAGGTCTGGGCTTCACCTTCACTCCGGCTTGCACACGAAGGATCTCCAGTTTAGGTGTGGGCGGGGCGGATGCCAGAAAACTGCGGACTGCATCGGGAAGAGTAGAGTTGAGGACGGCTGTATTGTAGGTAACAGCAGCCCCCTGGGTCGTACTCTGGGCAGGAACAACAAAGGTATCACTCCTGGCGGAGCAGGACTCCGGTAGTACAAGGAAACCAGAACCAGTCAGTGGAGTCGGGTTCGGGTTCCATGTTGACCAGGGCAAGCGACAGACAATTGGAACGGCTCGGGAGTTACGTATAAAAATGAACCTTCAACAGGAATTAACTGCGGGCAAAAAAGTGCGAATCAATACAGAGTCACAATTAGACACAGGGTCTTGTCCAAGAAATCGGGAAGATAGACAGGAACGAGCTGTGGATGAGGAAAAAATAGGACCAATGTCTGTACATACATATAAGTGGTTGTGTTTTACACAGTTAAACATATCAAGGTCAGAGATCTCTAATTCTTTGTAATAATCTCTAGTGTGGCTAATGGCAAATAAAGGCTTAACATTAGAAAGGAGAGAGAAAAATCCCTCTCCAGTGGGAATGGGAATTGGAGTGGCTTTAAACAAGTCAAATATCATCTCTGGGTCACCTGCAAGTGGAATCTGAATATAGAGGATAAACCATCCTCAACTGATCTAGGAATCACCTTTATCACATCGTACCACAAGGACAGGTAGTCGGTGGTGACTGGAAAAAAGGAGTTCCTTGCCACGGTGATAAATATCTGTAATAATGCAAGCAATTTATCACGTGGGAGTAAATATGGGTCAAGAGAGCCCTTTAATGAAGCAAGAAGTGCTCTCTTCAAGTTGGAAACATGAGTGGACATAGACACAAATGCTGTGTGGACCAAGGACGTAAAATGCACTGTTGCAACTGACTGTCTGAGACTAAAATTATCTATCTGAATATCTTTCAAAAGAATCTTTGTATGATTTAATGCAGCTTCCAAATTACTTATACTCTCATTATAATGGAGATATCTTGTGAGTGGGAATCTAATATCTGATTATGGACATTCACTAACTTCGCCTGTTCTATATAACCATGGCGGGAGTTTCTCAATCTGTGAGTGAATACGACCAATACGATTCTGGATTAAGAGCCATATCTGGATGGAATTTATATACTCAAGGGGTTTGTCCATTACCTTGGGAACTCAGGGACTCGGGATGAGGATCTTAAGGAGTAAGGATGGGATGGAATAGGTGGTGCAGGATTGGTGATAGGATTAGGAGCGGAAGCACCAGGAAGTGCCTCACCGGAGTTTTCACCTGCAGAAACTTGGTTAGTTCTTTCATTCACGCAATCTCTGTCACTCTCCATACCCATACTATCTTTCTTCATCTACATTCTCTAAAACTAAAGCGTCAGCTTCCTCATCAATGTCAACGCCTTCTAAGTCTCTAAGAAGCCATTCTTCCCATGGAAAAATTATCTTGTTGCATATGAGAATGTAACGATTCATCTGGCAGTGGGTATGGGCGTCCCACATATGGGTTTTCATCAATAGAAATTTCACTCTCTGCAACAACTTTAACTCGGTCAATGTGCACATTTAAAACCTTACCAGTGCCCAAATTCCTTATCTTCAAAATAACAGGATTAATAATCTTTAGCACTCGGTAGGGACCTACATACAAAGGAGCAAACTTACGTGATTCTCCCGACTTTTTTACATTCTTTATGTACACCCCGTCACCCACAGTAAAGGGTCTGTTCAACTTCCTTGGTCCTGGTGCATTGGGAGGGACATTGCACCTCCCGTTGAACCAACTCAATACCATGCCTGCTGTTGCTAACAACTTCTGTCTTAGTCATCAATATTATAGTAGCACCTTCCTGGTCTACAAAACTTAATAAAAGGCAGACATGGGTCTCTCAGGAATGTAAGGAAAAATGGGGTATCGCCAATAATGCGATGGTAGGCGTGTTATAGGCCAATAAGGCTAGGGGTAACATCTCATCCCAACATGATGCAACATCATCTACCATGGTACGTAAGATTCTTATCAATGATCCATTAAATCTCTCTGCCATACCATTTGCAGCAGGGTGATAGGGGGTTTTACTGTACTATGCTTTTATTCCTAATATGGTTTGAACTCCCTGAAAAACTTCAGCTAAGAATTCACCTCCATTATCACTCACAACAGATTCAGGGGTCCCAAATATAGATATAACTTGTCTAACATATGCTTCAGCAACTTCTTAGCACTTTTAGTCTTCAATGGAGCTGCAATGCCGTACCTTGTAAAACTATCGATTACGGTAAGAATGTATCTATGCCCGTGATCATAACAGGTAAAGGACCAATAGATCAAGGTGAACTCTCTGGAAGGACGGTTACCTCAGGATACTTTAAATTGGTGCCTTGGCACATCGTGCCGGTTTGAATTTCAAACAAACCTTACATGACTTCAGAAACTTTTCAACTCTCTCACCATGGATGGCCAATATGCCATTCTCCGAAGGCGAGCTAAAGTTTGCATTCTTTCCACCGTGTCCGCAATCGGAAGGACATGGTTTAGCTTAATCACCTTGTGGACAAATGCGGAAGGAATGACTATTGTCTAATCTTATGCGCATATTTATCCTGAAAAAGCCTATAGAGAAACATCTTCTCCTAATCTAAACTGCCAACTGGAACTGGGAGTTTTGGTATAACCTCGGAATTACCTCTCAAGTATTCCTTTAACTTTCCCCATTTTACATCTTTGTTCTGAGCTACAGACAAGCTACGTAAGTTCCATTCTAGAACTTCATCTGCTCTGGTCCCATCATCTAAAGTAACAGCTCCAATAACTTCTTCGTCCAGTCTAATACGAGAGAGCGCATCTGCGACAACATTATCTTTGCCTGTGAGGTAGTCAACTTCAATATCATATTCAGCTACCTGCAATCGCCATCGAGCTACTCGTGTATTGTTGGAGTTAGTACTAAAGATATACTTCAGGGGTCTATGATCTGTCAAAATCCTTACTTTGTGCCCCAACAGCAGGGTCCTGTTTACTTTAAGACCATACACTATTGCAGGGCTTCTCGTTCAAGGTGCTATAATTTCTTTCTGCCTTATTTAAAAGTCTTGAGAAGAAAGACAAAGGTCTCAACCTACCTTGGTCATCCTCCTGTTGCAACACTTCCACCAATAGCGTAATCACTAGCATCAGTGGTAAGGGAAAAGGGTCGAGAAAAATCAGGAAGAGATAACACAACTTCCCTAGAAATTACATCCTTAATCTTCACAAAGCTCATCTCGGCTTCATTATTCCAATCAATCAATTGAGAGGGTTTGGTTTTTCTCTTCCCCATCTTGGTTAGCTCATACAAGGGCGAGCCATCTTGTGAAATTCTCCAAAAATTTACGGTAATAATTTGCAAGTCCCAAGAAAGACTGTAGTTCTCTCAAAGTCTTCGGCCTAGGAAATCCCTAATTGCCTTAATCTTTTGAGGCTGTGCCTTAATTCCTTCCTGGCTGACCACATGTCCCAGAAAATCCACTTCCTTTTGGAAAAAACGGCACTTTTCTAGTTTAAGAGAAAGTTTAGCTTTACTCAAGCGACGTACTACTTCTGTTAAGTTTGCTAGATGGCTATCCCAATCATGACCTGTAACCAAGATATCATCAAGGTAACACCATCCTACTTGACCTATAACCCCAGCAAGTACTGATTGATAATCCGTTGGAAACTAGCAGGAGCATCCTTTAAACCAAAAGGTAGTGTCAAATACTCATAACGACCCTCAGGAGAAGTGAAGGCAGTTTTCTCACAGGATGCTTCAGTTAATGGAATCTGGTGATAACCTTCACGGAGATCTAAAGATGTAAAAAATTTACTTTTTCCCATTTGCGCAAGAACTAAGTCAATATTTGGCAAGGGATATGTATCATTTAGTATTTGTTCATTTAATCGCCTAAAATCAAGACAAAGTCTTATGGATCCATCTTTCTTTACTACAGGAACTAAAGGATGGTTATAGGGAGACTTACTGGGTCTTAGGACTCCTCTTTTTACAAGATCTCCAATTTTCTCACGGATCTGTTCATGGTATTTCAGGGGTATGGTGTAGGGCCTGGTGTATACCGGCTTACCTTCTGTAATAATTTCATGAAAGAAAGTGTTGGAAATAGTAAGTGGTTCATCTTCTAAAGAGAAAACATTTGGATATTTATATATTAAATCCCCTTATAGCTTCATATTCCTTACTACCCATATGGAATGTTTTTTCCACTTCTTTTAAAAGTTTACTAATTCTGGTAGTACCGTCATCCAACCTTTCCTCTTTTAAAACGGAACCTATCGTATTTCCATCATCTTCTGTGAATGATTGGGTCATCAAAGGTCTGAGGGTACCTACCTTTCTCTTTCTGATAACTCCTACAGGGGTCTTTCTGATATTCACATATGGGAGACTTACCTCCTTTTGTCCAGCCGGCACATGTACAATTCCCGAGAAAAATATAGATGCATCTGCATTATCTTCAGAGGGCTCAAATAGATACGATTCCCCACCTTGAAACTTCCTGTCTCTAATTATTGCCTGCTTGGTGCCATAAGAATTAGGAGCTACATCACAGGTCTCTGAAAATACCACTTCATATGCATTTATATTCTTCTTTTTCCCTGTCTTAGTTGACGTACAGCTACAATAGTCTGTCTTTGTTAATTTTGGGTCTGATGCTTGGGAGGACTCTTTTCCCGGTATGGAAGATCTAATTCCACATATAATTATTCTACTTTTTTCTTCCGACCTGGAGCGAGGGGACTCTCGGTGAGGTTCATTTTCTATGGGGATTTCCTTACCATCAATGGTTACTGTCCAGGGGCTAGATGTAATAGTTAATTTGTGAGCCTGAGCAAAATCACACCCCAGTAATGCATCTATTCCCTCAAATAAATTTGTAACTATAAATGTAACATCACTAGTAAAACTGCCAAAAGTGATTGTCAAAGTAATCTCACCCCATACTGGTAAAGGGTTACCCCCCACTCCTTGTATTTGAACATCAGAAGGTTTGATTTTTCCAAGCTAGCCCCATTTTTATTAATTTTTCTCGTGACATGACTGATACTCTGGCTCCCGTATCTAATCCTACATGGATACTCCAAGAACTATTTCCTTGTTTCACAGTTGAAACAAGATGAATCACCCCTACAGGGTTTACAGTCCTCCCAACACGTCAATCCCTCTTTTCCTGTAACTTACCTTCTCTTCCCTTGGGTTTGTAGTTATCACCTTGGGAACTACACTTACGGGCAATATGACCTAGTCCTCCACACTTAAAACAAGTCACCTCTTCGTGCCCCTGAGGCCTATAAGTATTACTGCTCCTCACACGATTTAATGCAGAGTATTTTGATCCAGTAGCCGACGGGAAAGTTCTTCCTCTTACCCCCTTTTGCAACTGTCTAGTGTTTCGGGGATTTCTAAAGCAATTTTTAGGCTCATGGTTAGGTACTCGCATCCCACAGAACAAACAACTCCCTGCTTCACGACCGTTACGAGAACTATTTTCCCTTTTTTTCATTATTCCTTGTTTCTCGTCGGTCCCCATCACCCCAGTCCCTAATTTCTGTACATGGGGCCCGTTTTGACTGTGGTGAAGGGTTGTGTTTTTCTGGAGCTTCCCCTTTCTCCTTAGCTTCTCCGGCAACAAATGCGACGCGGGAGGGTATCTTTTCCCGCTCACGTATCGCCTGAGCAGTCAAGTGAGATTCAGGGTGATGCTCAGCAAATGTTAAGGCCTTCTTTAGTAGTTTATGTGGGTCTTGTTTTATCCTGAACAGTAACTTCCTTACTAAACCTCTTTGGCATTGCCTTCAAAAATGATTTCACTACATCAGCTAAAGTATAAGTTGCTCGTTCTGGTTCTAATTGATCAAGTTGGTCTCGTAATGTAAGGAGACGTATCAGAAAGGACCCTAGGGTTTCTCCTTGCTTACGCCGTGCACTTTGTATCTGATCTGCAACATCATCGGCTGAAATAATCTTAGGAAACATTCCCTTCATATTACTCTTAAATTTATTATAGTCATCTCCTGAAAGTTTATGAGCTAAACGTCCAGCATTCGCTGCTTCCCAAAACAATATTTCCTTGATAGTGCAATTCTGCCTCCATCAGTCCAATTTTATTGCTTGTGGCCCTGTCAATTGCATGAAAGAACTCATCAATGTCCCCGCACAAGGCCAGTGTAGTAGATGGATGACTGTACACTCCATCACCCGCAAATCCTATACTTATACTGACTTTGTTGTGGTTATCAATCTCAGATGAGGACAGCTGTTGAGTGAGCAAATTGATTAGACTATCTAGTGAATTTCCGTCCCCACTAATGTCACTCACACCGTTGTTATCATTCACTCTACTCACGGACTCCGTTTCCCCAGAGAGACCCCAGCTGTTTCCTCGGTGTGGCCATGGCGCCTCCAGTAGAATGGGATAAGGGGAGAGGGGAAGGTGTTGTGTATTCATGAGGCTGCCGAAACAGAATGGGTAAGTGCCAAATTCTCAAGGTCGGCCAAGGCCGAGGAAAGAATATTATCTATTATTTCCCCAACTGGCATTAGTTATTCGATCCCTTACGCTGCCACCAAATGTTGTTGCCTCTTTGCATCAACATAATATTATCTCCTCAATATCTGATATAATCTTAATAGTTCATACTAGTCATATTTCTCTCACAGATCTTACTCTTTCAACTTGTATTAATTTGTTTAGACAAATGCAAGGAAATTCACAACTTATTAGAGAATTTACAACTAATTTATTAATGTAAGTATTATATATAGTAAACATGTAAAGTCAATCACATAAATTTATATGTCAATAATATAACATCTGAGTTCATTATAATTCCCAATACATAATGTTACCATATTAAATATCCATCTTTTAACTTTAACAAATAAATTCACTTTACTCTAATTGTTAACATACAACTACAAATATAAATTTAAGCAAGCTGTTATTAATTAACCAATGTCAATGCTTAAAATAGATGTAAGCAGTTAATAAAAGAATTCCTTTCTTCACATACAATGATTGAAATCATAAAAATATTTGTAAGCAAATTGAAATACAGAAATTAGTGAGAATTATATTTAGGCAAGATGAATTACTTATACCAAGTAATTTAAAATACTAAGTTAATGTCTTTACACAATTTCTAACTTAAACTCAAGATTATCTCCATCAAAAAGTAAATGAGTACATTCTGAAAATGGACATAAAATGTCTTGTGCTTAATCAAGCAATCATAATACTGAATTAATATTGCTAAGCCGCAATTAACTCAAGCAAACTTAATTACTTAATGATTACATACAAAACATAAACTTATTCTTACGCTCTACCGGAAATTATCAATCATCATCACTGTTAAGTCACACTTCCGTAGAGCTGAGATCTCGTTAAAAGTAAAACATTAATTCCTTACTCTCTATGCTAACTCAATATATCAGTACACTTAGAATTCAAATCTATATGTCTTCAATTATATCATTCTTCAAACTTGACAATCAAATCTATAATTATTCCATTATATATTATTACTTCTAACTGAATTAGTCTAATTTTTGG
>NW_023645787.1:0-7950 GCF_015228065.2 Penaeus monodon
TGTTGGCTTTGAAAGGTGAAACAGGGAAACAAATAACAAGGGGCCCTTTAAAACTTCTCCGCTTTAAACATGGATCCCCCTATTTGCAGACAGTAGGAAACAGTAGTGGCAATAAATTATATAGGCAGTTTTTACCGTCCAAATGGCATTTACCATACGCCGGAATATCATCCCTCTCTAAACCATGTAGAGCATTAAAAAGAGTAACTGTTTTATATGTGAGGCATTATTGGAAATTTTCGCAATGCTTAATCATTTGGTCATGCAGACAAAAAAAAATTAAAGACCATAAACAGTATCCATGTTTTGGAAAAGAAAAAATATTTTAGCCATTTTTATTTTTAGAACAATTATAATTTTAAAAAAATTTTTCCCGTCTTTACAACTACACCAAAGGTTGAAAATTTATTTTTAATAGCCCAGTATATGGCTTTGTACGGTTTTGCCCCTTCCTTTTGGAACTTACAAAATATAAATGTACACGAATTTGTTTTATAAACCCTTGGCGTGGGAAAGTTTTGTATTAAATTTTTAGTGTGGGCCCCGGCTTTTAAAACGTCAATTTTTCCCGTGTAATATCCAATTTCTTTTAGGAAACAGCTTTTCGCCCTCTCATGCTCTTCAATGTGGGTAAGTTCCATTGTAAAATATAAATCACAAAAAAGTTTGGTTTATGAAATACGGATTTTATAACATTTCCCTTAGTAAAAAAAAAAAAAAAAAAAAAAAAAAAAAAAAAAAAATCAATTGGGTTAAAAAGTAAACAAAAGTTTGTAAACAGCCCCCGCTAAGGATAGTCAAGGGAATTACTTTGGACATTTGACGGAACACTCGCCTAATGGTGTCTGGAAGGAAGGGGAAAACCAAAGTTTTGGGGGGATCTTGGTTTGTCAATCACTTTTTGATTTAGGATTTTTTTTTTTTCTTTCTTTCTTTGTGTGGTGGTGTGGGTGTGTTGTGTTATCTTTCATGGTTCCATGATGCCCCGGCCCTTTTTTTTTTTTGCTTATTAAAAAACAAATTGGTTCAACGGATTGGGAACTACTTGGCATTTAATAAAAACATTGAATTAAAAGCCCCTGAACTGAGTTATTATCATTTTTACTGGATATCGTTTTTTGTTTATTTTTATCATATTATAAATTATTGAATAACAAATTTATCAAATTTTTTTTATCATTACCATTATTGGGTGTATTAAATTTATTTTTTTTATTATTTAATTATTATTATTAATTATTATAAATTTTTAAAATTAATTATTATTTTAATTAATATTTATTTTTTATTTCCATTGTTAATTATCATTTATTATTTTAATTTTATTAAACATCATCCATTTTCATCATCCACCATCATCACAATTATTTTTAATTATTAATATTATCATTATTGTTTGTTTTTTGTTATTTATTAATCATTATCCATTATTAATAACTATTAATTAAAATTATTATTTTATTATCATTAATTTTTATTATTATTATTTTTTTATTAATTATTTATTATTATATATTATTATTAATTATTATTATTAATTATAATTGGGTCATTATTATTATAATTATTGTTGTATTTTAATAATAATTTAGTTTTTGTTATAATAATAATAATAATTAATTAATTATCAATATCCTTTCTTTTTGTTGTTATCCCTTATTAAATGTATTATCGTTTAGTTAATATCCCTTTCCCTTATTTATTTTAGTTTATTATATTTTTGGTTTATTATTTAATTTATTATTTATTTATTTATTTTTTAATTTATTATTATTAAAATTATTATTTTTTTTATTTCATTTTATTTTCTTTTGTTATCATATTTTTAATTTATTTTATTAATTATTTATCATTATTTTATTTTATTACTATTACTTCCTTATTTTTCTTATTTGGTTGTTTATCAATTATTATTATTATTTCGGGTTTTTTAATATTTAATATTTATTATTTAGTTACTATTATTGGGTTTTTTTTTTTTATTGGTTTTTTTATTATTATTAGTAATTGTTTATCATCATCATTTTTTATTATTACTATTGTTTTTTTTTAAATTATTTAAAGTAGGGGAAAGTAGTAAGTAGTGGGGTAAATAGTTAAATTTTAAAAATTTTTTTTAGTAATTTTATTATAAATAGTTTGTTTTTTTTATTAAATATTATCATTATTTATAGGTTTTTTTTGTTTACTTTTTTTATTCCATTATTATTAAATATCAAATAACTAATTTTTAATTAATTTTTATTTTAATTTAAAAATTTTTTTTTTTTTAAAAGTTTTTTTTTTTTTATTTTTTTTTTTTTATTTTTTTTTCCCCTTTTTTTTTTTATTTAAAAATTTTTTTAAAAAAATTTTTTTTTTTTTTATTATTTTTTTTTTTTTTAAATTTTATTTAAATTTTTTTTAAAAATTTTTTTAAATTTTCCTTTTTTTTTTGGTTTTTTTTTTTTTTTCCCCCCCCTTTTTTTTTAAAGTTTTGGGGTTTTTTTTTTTTTTAAAATTTTTTTTTTTACCCCTTTTTTTTTTTTTTTTTAATTTTTTTTAATTTTTTTAAAATTTTTTTTTTTATTTTTAAAATTTTTTTAAAAATTTTTTTTTTTTTTTTTAAAAAATTTTTTTTTTAAAAAAAATTTAAAAACCCCTTTTAAAAAATTTTTTAAAAAAATTTTTTAAAAAAAAAAAGGGGGCCAAAAATTTAAAAAAAACTTTTTAAATTAACCCCCCAAAAAAAAAAAAAAAAAAATTTTTTTTTTTTTAAAACCCCCCCAAAAAAAAAAAAAAAATTTTTTTAAAAAAAATTTTTTTTTGGCCCCAAAAAATTAAATTTCCCCCCTTTTAAAATTTTAAAAAAAAAAATTAAATTTTTTAAAAAAAAATTTAATTAAAAATTGGGGAAAAAAAAAAAAAAAAATAATTAAAAATTTTTTAAAAAAAAAAGGGGGTTTTTAATTTAAAAAGGGGAAAAAAATTTTTTTTAAAAAAACCTAAACCAAAATTTTTTTTTTGGGCGGTTTTTAAAAAAAAAAATTTTAAAAAAAAAAAAAAAAAATTTAAATTTTTAAAAAAAAAAAAAAAAAAAAAAAAAATAAAAAATTAAAAAAAAAAAAAGGGGGGGAGAAAAAAAAAAAAAAAAAAAATTGTTTTTTTTTAAAAATTTTTTCCCCTTTTTTTTTTTTTTTTTTTTTTTTTTTTTCCCCCTTTTTTTTTTTTTTTTTTTTGGGTTTTTTTATTGTTTTTTTTTTTTTTTTTTTTTTTTTTTTTTTTTTTTTTTTTATTTTTTTTTTTTTTTTTTTCCCCCCCTTTTTTTTTTTTAAAAAACCCCCCCCCCCCCCCCCCTTTTTCCCCCCCCCCCCCCCCCCCCCCCCCTTTCCCCCCCCCCCCCCCCCCCCAACCCCCCCCCCAAACCCCCCCCCCCCCCCCCCCTTTTTTAAATTTTTTCCCCCAAAATTTTTTTTTTTTTTTAAATTTTTTTTTGTTTTTTTTATCATTTTTCTTTTTTTACCTCTCTCTTTTTTTTTTTTTAATTTTTGGTTTTTTTTTTTTTTTTCTTTTAAAAATTTTTTTTTTTCCCAAAAAAAATTTTTTTTTTTTTAAAAAAAAAATTTTTTTTTTTTTTTTTCCCCCCTTTTTTTTTTCCTTTTTATTTTTTTAAAAAAAAAAATCCTTTTTCCCCCCCTTTTTTTTTTAAAAAAACACATAAAAACCCCTTTTTAAAAATTTTTTTTAAAAATTTTTTTCCCCCCTTTTAAAAAAAAGGGGGAAAAAAAAAAATTAATTTTAAAAAAAAAAGGGAAAAAAAAAAATTTTAAAAAATTAAAAAAATGGAAAAAAATAATATTGGGGGGAAAAAAAAAAAATTTAATAGTAAAAAAAAATTTTTTAAAAAAAAAATTTTTGGGTTTAAAAAAATTTTTTTTAAAAAAAATTTTTAAAAAAAAAAAAAATAAAAAAAAAAAAAAAAAAAAGGGGGGGTAAAAAACCCAAAGGGAAAAAAATTTAAAAAAAAAAAAAAAAAAAAAAAAAAAAAAATAAATTTTTTTTTAATTTTTTTTTAAAAAAATTTTAATTTAAAAAAAATTTAAAAAAAAATAAAAAAAAAAGGAAAAAAGGGGGAAAAAATTTTTTTGGGGGGTTTTTTTAAAAAAAATAAAATTTTTTAAAAAATTGGGGAAAAAAGGCCCCCCCCCCCCTTTCCCCCCCCCCCCCCCCCCAAAAAAAAAAAAAAAAAAAAAAAAAAAAAAAAAAAAATTTTTTTTTTTTAAAAATTTTAAATTTTTAAAAAAAAAAATTTAAAAATTTTTAAAAAAAAAAATTAAAAAAAATTTTTGGGGGGGGAAAAAATTTTTTAAAAAAATAATTGGGGGGGGGGGAAAAAGGAAAAAGGGGGGGTTTAAAAAAAAAAAAAAAAATTTTAACAAAACCCAAAAAAATATTAAAATAAAAAAATTTTTAAAAAAAAAATATAATTAAAAAATTATTAAATATAAAAAAATAAATTATGAAAAAATTTTGATAAATATTTTGGGGTAAAAAATAACAATAATAGAAAGAATGATAAATAAGAAATTTTAAAGAAAAAATATAAATTAAATAAAAAAAATGAAATTAAATTTAATAAATGGATAAATTAAAAATAAAATGGATTTAAATTTATAAAAAAGGAAAAAGGAAAATAAAGAAGGTTTTAAATTTAAACCCAAAAAGCTTAAAAGGGGGAAAACCAAATTTTCCCCCCAAGGAAACCCTTGGGTAACCCCTTTGAAAAGTTCTTTCCCTTTGGGAAAGGCCCAGTTTGCCCCCTTTCCTCAACCCCCCCCCCCGGGAAGGCCCGGGGGAAGGGTCACCTCCGCCCCCCCCTCCAGGGAAAGGGGTTGGGGCAAAAGGCCCCTGGGGGGTTTTGGGTTTTCCCCTAAGGGGTGACTGGCCCCTTGGTTTTCCCGTTACGCTCAGTTCCGCCCCTGTCTCAAAACCCCGGTGGAAAAACCCAAAGGGGGCCCGGGATTTGGGAGAAAGGGTCCCAGATTAACCGGGAGAAAGTCCCGGGGGAACCCACGGAAAAAACCTCCAAAATTTGGGTTCCCTGACTGCAGCCGAAGGGGGAAGTTTTGGGGTTTGGGGTTTTCCCCCCGAGGTTGGGGGTTTTGATTCAGTTTATGGGGGTCAAAACCAAAAACCCGGCCTCACCCGGAAATGGGGTTTACTAAGGGTTTTTTCCCCCAAAGCCCCCCAAAAAGCTTTTATATTGGGGTTTCCCCGGCCAAACCCCCCCGAAATTTGGGAAATCACGTTGGCCAAACCGGAAAAAGGTGAAAAAAGGCTTTCCCCCTTAAAGGTTGGAAACGCCCACCCAAAGGTCCCCATTTGGGCCCGGGGGGGTTTTTGGGGTTTAAGGGGCCCCCTTTTTATTTGGGGTTGGGGGGAAAAAACCCCCTTTTTTGGGGGTTTGGGTTTTTGGGGGGGGGAAAATTTAAAAATTTTGGGGGGTTTTTTTTTGGCCAAGTAAAAAAAAAGGGCCCCCCCTCCCCCACGGTGTAAACCCGGGTTTTGGGTTGGGGGCACGTGGGGTTTCCTGCCAAAAAATGGTTTCCCCATTTATTTTTCCGACCCGGGAAAACCTGTTTAAAAAAGGCATCAAAGGGGGGGGGGCGAGGGGGGGCTCCAAGGCAACTAGATTAGCGTCCAGGGTTTCACTCCGGAGGGAGCAAAAAAAAAATGGCATATCCCCCAAGGGGCCCCTTGAAGGGGGCCCACGTTTGGGCTTGGTTTTCCTTTCTGCATAGGTTACCCAAAAACTTTGAAAAAAGCTCTTGTTGGGTCGAGTTTTTATGGGTCCTGTTTGGCCAGACCAAAACCGGTTCCTGCTTGAACAAATTGGTCTACCAGCCCTGAGATAAAAGGTTGTTAACCTCAACGTCCTCAAACGCAAGCATGGAATCGACTGAAAAAAGGGTTCCCCTAACAGACCCCCAAAGTCCCCCCGAGCCTTGGTCCAAGGGAGACCTCTTTTAAGGGGCCTTTAAGGGGGTTTCGCCTCATTTTCTAAATGCATTAAGGGAAAAAACCCCCAACCAGTGGGGGCTCCGGGGGACTTTAAGAATAGGGATAGGGGGGGAAAAAGGGCAAGGTCTGAGGGGACCCCTTGATATTGGCCAGTGTTGCTCTACCCACTGACTTTGGTTTAGTTGGTTAGTAGCTCTGCCCATATCCAGTCCATGGCAGGTGTTTTGGGGGCAAAGGGACACCAAGCCTTGCCTCACTCCCTGGATTAACAGGGGACGAAGTCTGGACTTTAAAAGCCCACCTTTCAGTTCCGGGGATAAAAGGCTTTGCTTATTTTGGGGGGCCAATAATCTTTCGCGTCGGAAATTCCCCCGGGAGTCTCAGGATCCTCCCATAGCGATTTCACGAATGCACCGAGGTCAAAACGCCTTCTTGAGGATCAACGTAGGCTGCAAGCAACTCACGGGGGCGGGCGTTTTTTACAATTACTCGAAAGGCGCTAGGATACGAATCTATTTATGGGACTTTTCCAGGGGGGTGACCAGACTGTTCTGGTTCTCTGGTGCCTTAGGTAGGTGGGCGTAGGGAATCCGGGTTTCAGAAGGAAGTGGGGGGGAAAAACTTTGTTCTGGGTTATTGGCTGAGCAGTGGTAATGGCCCACGGTAGTTGCTTAAAAGTTCCCCAAAAAATCCCCTTTCCCCTTTCCAGAAGGGGATGAACCACGCCCTTCAACAGTTCAAGGGGAATGGTACCAAGACTGCCAGATGGGCAGTCAAGACTATAAAGCAAGGCCCCGAGCAAGCTTGAAAAATCGCCATCATAAACCTCCGGTAGGGTAGGAGGTTCCTCGCTGATGGGATGGGGTCCGGCAACAGGTATTGTGATATCGCTTGTAATCCAAGCTAGAGGGGGGGACTAACCTGGTACAAACTGCTCAAAAAATACTCAGCCCCCAACGTTCACGAACCCTAACATTGATCTGAGATGATCTATCCATCCCACTTAGCGGGACTTGCAGTCATCTGCGAGGAGGGATTAAGAGTTCAAGCTTTTCTCAGGGACTTGGTAGGCAGGGGCGAAGGTCATTTACCAAGAAATGCCTTGAACCTCCTGAGGCAAGATTCCTGATGATGATGATTATGATAATAATAAATTCATAATAATAATAAACAGTAATATGATAATGATAAATAATAAAATAATAAAAATAATGAACAGGCAATATAATGGTGATGAAAAATAGAAATAGTAAACAAACAACCATAAAAAAAAATTATTATTATAAAGGATGGTAATGATAATAACAATAAACAAATAATAGTAGTAATAATAATAATAAAAAAATAACAAAAAATGATAGTGGACTTATAATGATAATTCATAATAAATCATCAAACATTCATCATGGACAATCATGTTTACTTTAAAGATCGATAATGGACAATTCATAAAAAAAAAAATCCACAATGATGGTACTGGCACCATTACCATCATAATTTTACCTTAACCCTGTACAACGTCAGGGACTAAAAAAAAAATCCTGGTAATACCTTGAAAAAAATGATAGTCTGAGACCGATCGTATGTAGGTTAGGCAACGTTATTGACATTGGTACCATGGTCTTTTGTCCGACAAGAACCCCATGTGGGTGTACAGAAGCTTTCCAGAGGTTTTTGCTTTAGATTTTTAATGAGCTCTGCGTCGTGTAACAGCGGCTAAGGTGTAACTCAATGTCGTTTCTGTGGAAATTTTGCGAGTTGGGATTGTGAGCAAGTAAGTTAAAACATGGGTTTCGTATCCCGTAGGACTTTAACTGCAGCTTTTCGGAAAATAACCATTTTTCTTACGGGTTATAATAATGATTGTTATTGGTATAAACATTTTTTTTTCCTTTATTTTTCGGCATTTTATTCTGGTATAATGAGTTAGACATTATAAAATTGTATATT
>NW_023645789.1:0-7950 GCF_015228065.2 Penaeus monodon
TATAAATTTTATATTTTTATATAATATGGTTATATATATATATTATTTTAATAATATATATATATATTATTATATATAATATATATTTATATTTAATATATGAAAAATATATAATTTTATATATTATATTATTTATATATATATTATTAAAATTTATTTTTGTTTTTTTAACATATATAATTGCAAAAAACACCACAGAATATATATTATTTTTTATATATTATAATTATTATATAAAAATTTTAAAATATATATGTGTTTATATATATATATAATTATATATATATTTAAAGATATAAATATTAAATATATATTATTTATTTCAATATATATATTATTTATATATATATATATTAAATATATATTTATTATATATATATATATGGGCATAATGATGTTATGTATAAATGAAGTTTTAATTATATTTTATTATATTATAATATTCATTAATATATTTTTTATATTTTTTTTTATAATTATTTATATTTTATATATTTATATTTTTTTATAAAATATTATATATTTATATTAATTATTATTATAGAATAAAATATTTCCCAATCTGTTAAAATCATATATATTTATTTCACATTTACTGTATATGAATATGAAAATATAAACTATATCTCTATCTATCTAAAGGGGTATATATATATATATATATATATATAATATAATATATATTATATATATTAATTATATACATACATATAAACAATGTATAAAAATACTATTAAAAATATATCCCCACAAACCCTTAAAATTTTGTTGGCAGATATTATTAACACACCACAAGACACACAATATGTGTATGATGTAGTTATATATAATATATATTTAATATATATAAATTTATATATTATAATATATATTATAATTTTTATTATTTTATATCTAATAAATAAAAGGGAAAAATTCATGCCCCTTGATATCGATAAAAAAACCCCCCCTGACCCGGACTCGAAATAGGTCACTCCGGGGAGAAACGGAGGCCCGTGCTAAACCCAAACCCTCCACAGACCCCCTAAAAGGGTGTCAACTAGGGTCTTACTAGCTCCGTAAGTACCTGTCTATCAACTTGAGTAAAGACAGCGAAAATTTTTCGCTCACTCCCCGTGGGCACTCGGTGGGAAAAAGATTTGCAAATTTAAACCCACTCAGATGTCCTAGGTATATTTTTGAAAGTGGAAAAATGCGATGCCCCTTGATTTTCGAAAATAACAACCCCCCCTGACCAGGACTCGAACCTAGGTCACTCCGGGTATGAAAACCGGGGGCCCGTGTAAACCAACCCTGCCCCCACGAACCCCAAAGGGTTTTTGCAACTAGGATCTTTTTAGCTTTCCCTAGACGTTTCCTGTCACTCAAAATTAGTAATGACAGCAAATTTTACGCTCACTCCCCTGGCACTCGGTAAATAATTTAGCAATTCAAAAACCTTTCATAAAAAAATTTCCCCAGGACTCGACTTTGGATTTTTAATTGCTAAAATTTTTTCCACCGAGTGCCCCGGGGATGGCTAAAATTTTGCTGTCATACTCAAGTAATAGACGGTAAAGCTAGGGGCTAGAAGATCCTAGTTTTCAACTCCCTTTTTTTGGGTCTTGGGGTGGTTTGGGTTTTTCACTGGCCCTCCCGGGTTTTATACCCCGGGGTGACCTAGGTTTGAGTCCTGGCGGGGGGTTGTTATTTTTCGATTCAATGCGGATCGCATTTTTCCCTTTTCATAAATATACCTCAGGACATCTGACTTTTTGGATTTTGAAATTTCTAAAACTATTTCCCCCGGTGCCCCCGGGGGGTGGCGTAAAATTTTCGCTTTATTTCTCAGTATGGTAACAGGGAACGTTATGGAGCTATAAAATCCCAGTTGCCCCACCCTTTTTGGGTCGTGTGGGGTGGTTTGGGTTTAGCACTGGGCCCCCGGTTTTTATCCCGGGGTGACGGTTCGATCCGGAGGGAGGGTTGTTTTATCGATATCAAGGCAGCATCGCATTATTCCCTCTTTCATAAAAAATACCTCAGGACATCTGACTTGGATTTGAATTGCTAAATTTTTTCCCCAGGCCCACGGGAGTGAGCGAAAAATTTCGCTGTCATTTTCTCAAATATGAGTAGCAGGTTTAAAGTCTTGGAGCTAGTAAATCCTAGTTGCAACTCCTTTTATGGGTGTGTGGGATGGTTGGTTTAGCACTGGGCCCCCGTTTCATCCCGGAGTGACCTAGGTCGAGTCCCGGTCAGGGGGGTTTTTTATTTTCGATATCAATGCGGCATGCATTTTTCCCTTTCATAAAAAAATACCCTAGGACATCGGGCTTGATTTTTTATTGCTAAACTATTTCCACCGAGTGCCCACGGGGAGTGAGCGTAAAATTTCCTGTCATTACTCAATATAGTAGACGGTAAGTTATGGAGCTATAGATCCTAGTTTCACACTTTTTTTAGTGGGGCTGTGGCATGGTTTGGTTTTGCATGGCCTTGGTTTCATACCCCGGGGTGCCTAGGTTCATTGGCAGGGAGGGTTTTTATTTTTCGATATCAATGCGGCATCGCATTTTTCCCTTTTCAAAATTACCTCAGGACATCTGACTTTGGATTTGAAAATTTCTAAAACTATTTTCCCCCAGGCCCAGGGGGTGAGCGTAAAATTTCGCTTCATTACTCAAGTTTAGAGACAGGGAACGTCTATGGAGCAGTAGATCCAGTTGCACACTCCTTTTAGTGGGGTTTTGTGTGGCATGGTTGGTTTAGCACGGCCCCCGGTTTTCCCCCGAGTGACTAGGTTCGAGTCCTGGTCAGGGGGGTTGTTATTTTTCTATATAATATTATTATAATAATTTTAAAATATAAATATATATATTATATAATTATATTATATCAGTATAGAAAACATTGTGACATATTAAAAATGACATACACATTTCCACAACATATTTTCATAGATATACCTTATGTCTATAATCTGTATCTGTCTTCTGTAAAAAAACCTTGGTTGCAGAGTGATGTAAACAAAACATAGCCAGATTGGATGGTACTTTCCACCACTGTCCCCAGCAACTGCCTTTCCTCGAACGGATGCATTTTTCCTGCTTTGCTTTCTCTTTTGGCTCTTCTATGACATAAGTAAACATCCACCTTCACAAGCCCCTCACCTTGCCCTGTACAGCAGGAGCTGTCGTCAGGATTTTGGTGGCTCAGTTCACTACTGCCCTACAGCACATCCGGGGTACCAACAACTAGGCCGGGGATCTCTACCCAGAATATTGATAGCCATGGTAAGTACCAGCAACGGCCCTATCAACTACCATCTAGTTCTCAGGAGCAGCAACGGACACGTCTCTCCAAACTCACCAAGGGAAATACCTCTCTTCAGCTAGAGCAGGTGCAGCTTCAAGACTCTCAGGACACCATCCTCTGTGACACCTCGATGGAGCGACCTCATCCTTACATCCCTCCATTGCTCTGCCAGCATGTTTTTGAGGCTTACCATGGGGAAATCTGCGCAACTCAGGACCTCATCTGCAGCAAAGTCGTGTGGCCTAGCATCAACAGAGATGTCCGCAGTGGAGCCCGCACCTACATGGAGTGCCAGCGCAGTAAAGTTCACAGGCACCAAAGTCTCCCCCAACAGGTTTCCTTGTTTTATCTCGACTTGGTCGGTCCCCTCCAAGCCAACAAGGGTTACACCTACTGATAACACTGGGTTACAAAAAAATATTTTTTGTAAGTTGTCTTAGTTTTTTCAACTGATTGAGAGCAAATCTGCATCGCTGAATCCAAAAATGCCATCCATTTTCCCCAATCAGGTCAAGTTTTTTCAACTAAGTGAATTAAGAAAAATCGTTTTTTTTACGAAGTGGAATACATTAGAGTGGCATTTTGTTTTAATTTGTGTTACTTATAAATCCGATATATTTTTTTTTCACCCAATTTATAATTATTGACATTGTTGCAATCATTGATCGGTATCTGTATTGACATCAACATTGCATTACAGGGGTAACTATTACAATATCTACTGATCAATGCTGAACATCGATCAGAATTGATCAGTTGATCAGTAGACAGGACACTAATAAAGACAGATGCATGAAAACTAGATGTTTGGTCATCCTTGATCATTCAGTGCTGACACTTCCGTTTCTTTGAGCTCCTCGAATGTGCAGCGGCAGGGATGTCTCTCTTCAAAGTCCAACAGTAATCGGCCATCATGACTGCACCCCCACCGTCCCTGATACCTGGTCTCCATTTCCTTCATGTCTTGATGAAATCTCTCCCCCTGCTCGTCGCTCATTGATCCCAGATTCTCGGGAAACCGATCCATGTGTGAGAATAGGTAGTGCATTTTGATGTTCATGTTGCATCCCAGGTTTATGAAGGCAGTCAGCATTTTGGTGACGAGTTCTGCGTAGTTGCTTCCAGTTCGACTTTATTCATTGAGTTTTCAAACTCTGGATCTCTAAATGAGCTGACGTAGAGGTCCGTCAAGATGTCAGCTTTCAATTTCTCCATGGTCACTCCTGGAAAAGCAGGGCACAGGTGAGTGAAGGCACCATCCTTGTCCAGAGCTTTGGTGAACTGCTTCATAAAGCCAGCTTAATGTGCAGGGGTGGGAAGAGTATCCCGTCTCTGTCCACAAGAGGGCGGTTGATGACTTTTCTTTGATCTGCTAGGCTCCAATTCCTCCCGCAGAGACCACTCCTTTTTTTTTGTAATGCTGAGCTCGGTCCCCTACTATCCCAAAATGCACAGAAAGCACGGGTACTTGTGAAACCGGACTGCTGTCCTAACAAAAAGTTTACCATCTTCAGATCAACACAGATCATCCACTCATGCTGACAATATCGAATTTTTCTCCAGCAGATATTTCACCGCTTTATGCTTCTCCTTCAGTGTATTTAAATGAGCCAGCGGTTAGAGGCAAACTGGGTTTTTCCCTTTTGCACCAGAACGGGTTTCAGCGATCTCTTGCTGCTGTCAAAAAACAGTCTCCATTCTACAGTTTGGGATGTGGCAATCCAAGATTGTGCAGAAGCTGTGAAACATCTGTACAGTACATCAAGTCTTTCTCTTCAGAGAAAAAACGAAGGTATTCTTGATGTCTGTTGCGGTAGAAAGTGATGCGAGTACTGTCAGAAAGAAGTTTTTTTTCTTTCAGTCTTGATGCCAACAATTCGGCGGATGACTTTGGCAAGTTGAGGTCATGGACAAGATCATTTAGCTCCTTCTGGGAAAAGGGATGCGGAGCGTCATCGGCATCATCGCTAGGAACTACTTCTTTATTGTTTTCAATACGGGAGAATTCCTCGTCACTTAAATCAGGGAAATTCTGCGTGACAGGTACGGAACTTCATCACAGTGAGGTACAGGACGACGTGTGATTCAAGATCAGGATACTTGAGGCTGCTCTGGGTTCTTTCTGTTGATCCCCATCAAATTAATAGCGTAGAAGTACAGTCACTGAAAATGGGTTTTTTGGCTCTCTCCAAACATAGGAAATTTCCCAAAATTAAGCCTGTCCTTCTTTCCATGGGTCCAGCGACGTAGATACTGGGTGCATTTCTTGCAGACCATGTGAGGCGCCCAAGCTTTGTCCTGATCACCAAGTTTCATGCCAAAATAAGCATGATAAGCACGCTTTACAAAACTTGTGACTGGTTTTCTGTTAGGAACAACAGTGTATTCGCCGCAGATGTAGCAGAATACATCCGGCTTATTTCTGCAAGACTTTCTGGACGAATCCATATCATTCATCTGAATAAGAAGAAAATGTCTGTTAGCAAAAAATGTGCCGTCGCAACTTGAAAATTATATCGTAATACCCGCCACGAAAATGCTAATACCCTTATGTATGAACAACAACTGTAAAAAACAATATTTGGCAATAGAACACAAATTTGACCTGACAGCAAAATCAAGGTTATTTTTGGAATCAGCGCATCAAAATTGTCTAAAATCAGTTAAAAAATTATTGACGATTTTTTTGCTGTTGACCAGGGTAATGGCTGACTGGGTTACCATGTGGCCTGAGCCCATCCCATGCAGGATATCACCACCGCCACCATTGCCAAGACCTTCATCACTACCTAGATATCTCGATATCCCAACGGATCACAGTTTTTCAGTTCGAGTCCGAGTTATGGAGGCAGCTGATGATTCTTCTTGGCTCAAAGTGCATTCGAACCACAGCATACTATCCTAGCGCCCAAAGGTATGGTGGAGGCCTGCACTGCCAACTGAAAGAGACCCTCACCAACTTCATCCTCCACTTTGTCCATTGAGTGGACCTTTGCCCTTAGCACTCCCGCACATACGGACCTCTTTCAAACAGGTTAATTCGGTGCACTGCAGCTGAGATGGATTATAGAACCAAACCCTATCCCCTTTCCCTTTGGGACTTAGCTCCAGAAGCATTTGGAAAACAACATGAACATATGGCCCACATCCACCCTCGTCCTAGTAGACCTTCATGGCAACGAGACATTTACTTACACCGTGACCTACAGGATTGCTCACACGCCTTCGTCAGAAAACCCCCAACCCACCCCTCTGCCCACCCTTCGGAAGCCCTTTTTCCGTCATCAAGCGACGGTAAAACTATTATAGTAAATGGATGATTGCGCATCTACTCTTTGGGGTTTTTTGGGTCTTATCTCTTTGGGGAGTCTTTGTTTGTGGGTGTGGGTATGGCTGGATCTGAAGTGAAGTCGGAGATCAAGGGGGGACCCGGGTAGGCTCCCCAGCCCGGTTAAAAAACGGGGCAGTCAGAGAATTCTGATCCTTTTTGGGCTCTGCGGCTTAAAGTACACGAGCGCTGTGTAAGCGCGCAGGGACGAGGGAGACCGCTATCCAATGAACGCGGATATGGCTGTGGACCTGATGTGACCCCAACCTGGGAAACTACACTGAACTCCAGGTTGCGGGGTTGGGGCTGCTACACTATCACCATTTAGCATCCATGAGTAGAGGCACCGTCAGCATCGACTGTGTGAAGCCAACGCATCTCCAAGAACATGCAAAATTTCCAAGTTTGTTTCGCGACCGCTATACTCGAAAGGAAGTGCTGTGGTGACCACCTCCTGACAAGCTTGTGCATATGATAGAGGAAGGCTCAGGCTGTTTGGCGATTCGGCTCCCGCCAATCACTGCAAAGATTCCTAGACCTGACCTGAGAGTGCACATTGTGCTGGCCCATTTTAAAAATGTCTGTGTGTATGTATATATTTATATCAACCTGTATTAATCCAACGTGGGGTGTAGCCTCTCCCTAACTTTTCCAATATTTCCTTTATTCTATCTTTTCTTTCCAGTTTTGTCCCCATATACGTTATTTTGTCAAGTCATCTTGTCATTGGTCTGGCCCTTGGCCCCCTTATGGTATGTATGCCAGTCTGGGTACTTTTCCCCGTCCATCTATCGTCCTGTTTTTTGCCATATAAGACTTAATCATTATTATCTCATCTACTTTAGTCTGTTCCATGATCCATGTCGCCTTCATCAATCACTTAGATGAATTCCCAGCATTACCTTTTTCCCCTTTCCCCTCTAGACTAGTTTACTCTTTAGTAATTTGGCCATAGTCCATGTTCCTGATCCATGTGGCATGAATGGAGGACGCATTGATTTAAGACTTTTCTTTTTAAACATAATTTAAAGGAACCTCTTAGTATGCTACTTTGTCTGCCGAAGGAGCTTCAGCCAAGACTAATGCATCGCTTTAGTTTTTGCTCACTGTATGTATTTTGTATGATTTTCTATAGATATATATACTCGTCCACTACCTTTAGTGCTTCGCCTTGTAAATGTTCTGTTTGTGTTGAGCATTTATGTTAAACATGACTTAGTTTTTTTTTTTCCGTTCATCTTTAGTCCAACTTTCTCTATTCAATCGTTTATTATTGTTGCAGTCATTTGGTGACTCGCTGAAGAAAAAAAAAACAAAATGTTTTT
>NW_023645790.1:0-7949 GCF_015228065.2 Penaeus monodon
AAACCCTTTTTTTTTTTTATTTAAAGTGTTTTTTTTGGACGAATGTTTTGTTATGAAGTAATTTTTTTTGTTTTTTTTTTATCTATTAAGAAAAAGTTTTTAAATCGCCCTGCTCCTTCACGCCTTTATCCCCCGGGGGTGTTGGGTTTTTGTGGTGGGGAAATGAGGGAAGAGGGAACCGTGTAAACACACAACATAGAGGGGGAGAGAGAGAAGGAGAGAAAGGGGGGGGGAGTTCAAATTCAAATTAAAAAACACTTTATTCCATTAATTACAAGGGTTTTTCTTTTTGCATATATGATTTTATATTATGTAATAAGATTTTATATCTTTAATATCTACAGTGTTTGTTTAAACAAAATTAGACAGAACATTAATATCACAAATCATTGAAACATGTGCTTGAGTTGATTTTTAAACGCCTGAAGTTTTTGACTTTTAAATAGTTTTTATTTCACTTTTTTTTTAAAAGTCTTTTGGTTGGGATATTTCAAATATTTTCGGGTCTTGGGTTTCCAGATCCCCAGTCCTCGGATTTGTATTTTCTCCCCCCGGGTTTTTTCTGTATCGATCTTTGAATATAAGGATTTTTTCCCTTGTAGGGAAACCCTTTATGTTCCCGTTTTTTTGCTAGGTAAAGCCAATTTGGGCAATTTCCTTGCTTTTTTTCAGGGTTTAGAATACATGCAAGTTGTATTTCTGTTGTACTTTTGGCCTTTTTTTTTAGTTGGTATGACTGGACAATTTATTTACTTTCCCATTTTTTTACTCTTGTTTTTCCTAAAATTGCTTAGATTGCTAAAGAGGCAGCGTGAAGACATGAGACGCGCGTACTGAATAAAGACGTTTTTTTTGAAATTTGATGACATCTTAATGAATTGTGAATAAAATTGGCCAGGATGGACCCTTTGTGGAACACCGACGAAAATGATTTTGACTGATTGATTTCTCGCGAGCGGTAACATTTTTCCCAAAAATTTTTCAATTTTTTTGTTTGTTAGTTTGTTTCCCCGTAATTCATGACTGCACTGTCAAAAGCCTTCGAAGAATCAATAGAGTGAGCAAATGATCTTTTTATTATTAATTTTTGTACTTTAATTTTTTTTTAATATGCTGTTTCGGTTGATAATTTACTCCTAAAACCTCTTTCATGTTAATATAAAATTTTTCGCTTCCAAAAAATTTTTTAATTTGGTTTTTTCAAATTTTCTCGAGAACTTTAGATATTACTGGTAGTATAGTGATGGGCGATAATTATTAATTTCGTCCCCTGTCACCGGTTTGAAAAAAGGTTTTTTATACCATGTTTTTTCCCAAAATGATGCTAAACACCCGTGGCACAATGCATTAAAAATGACTGTAGTAGTATGCAATTGCTGGTAAACTATCGTTTTTTTGAAACGATGTGCAATGCCATCCCCCCACGGGTTCGTCTTTAGTTTTCTGTTAGGATAATTTTTTCTATTCCTATGGTTGCGGTCTGAAAAAGTTTTTTACAGGGCCTCGTTTCATTTATGTTGGGTTTTTATAGTGGGGGGGGGTTGTCTGTTCTAAGTGCGTCTACCGTATTTTTCTGCAAAGTTATAAAGTGCTCTAGTTATTTATGGAATTTTGGGGGAAAAGTCGTTTTGTTTTTTTTCGGGCACTAAAGTATTAAGTAGTTTCCTATTTTGGGAGAATCGCTTCTATATTCATTTAACTTATTTAAAATAATTCGTTTTTGCACAAAGGGTGTTTTACATTTCTCTTTTCTGTTTTTATTCAGCCCGAAAGGGGAACGTCATTTAGGACCCCTTAATGTTGTCATTTATCCAGGGGGCGGGGGGGGTCTAACAGTTTTTTTTTAAAAAAGGGGCAGAGGCATCGATACCTTATTTATCAATTTGTTAGAAAATATACTTTTCTTCCCGCATCTTTTTGGATCCTGAGAGTGACGATTCGTTTTTTATGTTTGGGGAGAGTAAATGAGGATGTAACGTGTTGAGTCGCGAGAGGTTTAGTACTGGTTTTCGCTTTTTTTTTTTTTTTCACATTTAAGGCTGGTTTTTAAAAACTCGTGTCAAACAATGTGCTAGGAAGGTCTGTGTGAAGCTGAAACGGGGCTGTTCTTTTTATAACATCTAATATGGAGAGTTTTTCTGTAATCTTGTAGGCTTCTTTAAAAATGTTTTATGTTATTATTTTCCCATACTGCATTTGGTTATTAAATCGTCATTTAAAAACACCTAAAAAAAATGGGGATATTTCTCTGAAAAAACTTTCAAGATAGTAAAAGATTCTGTGGTGGCATGACGGGTCTGTAAATTTTGCCCACAAGGAAGGAAGGGTACATATTGCTTTTTACAGTTACCCAATGTCCTCTACTGCTGTTGATTTACAGTTGTAGGTCTTATTTGATTTAAGGGTATCGCTTACATATATGCAGATCCACCTCCACGTCCTGCATCACATCTGTAAACATGAAATTTTTTTGGGATGCGGGATGGTTAATGGTTAATTTAGCAAAATAAATGTGCTAGAAATCTAAGGTCATATAGGACTATAGGAAGGTATAGTTAAGGGGAGTGAAAAACGGTTGAGTTAGTAGTCATTTTGCGAATTGTCAAACTATCTAGATTAATATTGAAAAGGTTAAAGATGGGAGGAGTTGATGAGTGAATGGGTTAAGGTAGGGTTAGGTAAGGGGATTAGATATTGTATGCATCAGAGGAAGAACAGGTGACAACCTGTGAGATTCTGTAAGGATGTCTGATAGGTTGGGAGGTCGGTGAAGGGAGGATAGGTGGGGAAAGCGAGGTACGGGCTGCATCAAAGCGTGGACAGGACAACAGAATGTGTGGAACTGAAAGAGGGACACTCCATAGGGAACATAGAGGTTGATCATAATAAAACATCAGATAGGAGTGAAGAAAGAATATGAGGAAAGTCAGGTCTATGAGAAGGGAAAACAGTAAATATTCCAATGTAGGAGAGCTATAATTAGTTAATCTATGAGTGATAACGGTTACAGTGCGTGTTTGGAGAATTTGAAGGGGAAGGAGCTAGGGGCGAGATAAGGAATGAGAGGAGGAAGGTGGTGTCGTATCAGGGGGTGGAGGATCTGGGGAAGGGCATAGTTGTGACATAAGGAATTCACGTGTGTTTCCCAGGAGGGAGTGGGAAGGGTAGAGGTGATGGAGGGGGGGTTAATGTAGGTGGAGCTGGAGCTAGGGGGAGGGACTGTGGGGGGATGGGCCTGTGGGTTTAAAATGGAGTAAGATGAAGGGTGTAGGGGGAATATGAGTAGGAGGAGGATATCGCAGTCACTTTGAGTGTGGAGGGAGTGGAAGTCGTGGGATTTGAGGGTGGATGAGGGGTTTCGGTGTCAGTTTGAGACTCAAGACATAATTTTGAATATCTTCAAGAGTTTCTGTAAAGTTGGTTGGGAGTTTTGTGAGACAAAGGTTTTTCTTATGGGGGGAGGAAGAGGAATAGTGTCTGAGGATAGTGGCAAAGGTATGTGGAGGTGAGTGTGTGGTAGGAGAAGGAGTGGAACGTTTTGTCTGTTGCGGATAGTGCGGGGAGGGAGAGGGAAGGTTTGGGGCTGCAGTAGAGACTGGAGTGTCTGACTTTGACGGGAAGGTAGAGGTAGAAGGGGGGAAGTAAGATGTAGGGGGGGATAGGTATAGGGGAGGTGTAGGAAGGGCCCTTGGAAGGGAGGGGAGGGGCAGAGCGAGCGACATTAGTGAAGTGGGAGTAAGAGAAAAACCTCGTCGAGTGCTTCCTGTCTGGCTTCACGTCGAGCGAGTCCAAGTTTGAATCCGAGAGGCACCTCAGACTCAAATTTGTAGGTGGGTCACCCCCTATAAAAAGCATTGTGGGCCATTCGATCCCCCCTTTATCCTCCACCCCCCCCTCCGGTAACGGGTTTTTTCTTTTAACTTTCGTTCGTGCCGCTACAGTTGGCACATGAGCGTTTGAGTATGACCAGTTTCGAGTATGACCAGGTTTGGGCCATAGAGGGCATCTGGCTGTGGAACGGCAATATTTGGCAGGATTCTCCACCGATGTAAACATTAAAGGGATGGTCATGTCTACGGAAAGTAATTTGGCAAAGTTAGTGGGATTCTTCGATGACCTCTGGGAGGAATGGTGTGGCACTGTATGATATCGCATCATAGTCCGTGAGGCAAGCGAGTAAGGCTTTCCACAATCTGACCAAATTTTTTGTTATAGACAGGGAAAGTTTGCTGAGGAGATAGAGACCGTTCTGGTGCAAAAATTTGAGGGTTGGGTGAGGTTCTGCAGAAAGAGGTTACCAAGAGATCAGTAAAGGTGACAATGTTTACAGCTTGGTTTTCAGATGCTATGTGACGGGACGGAAACGATCGGGTCGGCTACGTTAAGAGACTTTCCCCGACTTGTTTTTGGAGGCATCGCTAGAAGAGAAGTGTTGTCAGAGTAGGGAGCTGTGGGAGGGATCACGAAAAATCGTTCCCTTTTGGCTGGCCTAAATAGAACATTTACGATTTTTGTTAATAGTTAGTAGTTAGTTGCTATACGTCAACTATCTAGATTAATATTGAAAAGGTTAAAGATGGGTAAATTTGAGTTGATGATGAATGGTTTAAGGTAGGGTTAAGTAAAGGGGATTAGATCAAGTGAAGGATATGTATGTGTCTGAGGAAGGAAAAACAGGTGACAATCTGTGAGATTCTGTAAGGATTTCTGATAGGGGGGGCGGTCGGTGAAGGGAGGATAAGTGGGGAAAGCGGAGGTACGGGCTGCATCAAAGCGTGGACAGGACAACGAATGTGGAACAAAGACGGACATTACATAGGGAAAATAGGGGTGGATCAGATAGGAGTGTTAGACGGGTTTGGCCCAATGCGTAAGTGGGCGAGAGCCGTTCCCAAGGGTCTGACCAGGAGGTGATTGATAGTTACAGCATGTAATTTATATCAGAACGATTGCCATGGGTTATACAAAAAGGGTTTATTAAAGTGGGGTAATAATCCGTGGCTGGAATTCATCAGAAACATGGTTAGTGTGATGTGGACATCGCAGCATAGTGTGGGTAAAGTATTGTTTGTCCATTGCCGGGGGTTCCAACATGGGTGGGCACCCAGCAAAACCTAATAGTTTTATGGTGCATGGACAGGTAGAACAACCAGTCTGGATCTTACAGACAAGGGGGTTGGTCGAGTGCATTGACTTTATGAGAGTTAATGAGTTACAGAAGTCCCGTAAAAATAGTGAAAGGGAAGAAGGGAGTATGTGTTTTCAGCAAAAAGGGGCTTACAGTAAGCACACTGGATTCAGGAGGGAGGGGTATTTGAAAGTGCGAGTTGGGAAGGTTACTGCGAAACCAGCACCGGAGGTGAATTTGAAGTCATCAGTGTAAAGGCAAATACTGGAGGAATGACTGAGAGACATGATCAAGAAAATGGGTGAGAAGGACAGTTGGGGGGGGGGGGGGATATCTGATTTTGGTGGGCTGGAAAACAGAGGAGCAAATACGGGGGCAAGGTATAAGCCATGGAGGGACAGAATGGACAGAAAATGGAAGAGGTTGGAGATGGGAAATGGGGAATGGAGAGGAGGGTATCCATGCGAATGAGAAAGGAGTAGGTAAACGTGGAGAAGAAGCACAAGTAGGAAGCAGGGATCGTGGGATAGTTAGTTTGGTGGGGGAAAGTTTGGTGGAATCGAGCACAGCATCAGAGAGAGAAGGGTACGACGTCAAAGAGAGAGATGGCATGCCTGATTCAGTGTACAGCCTCTCAAAATTGTCCCACATTCCTGCCAAAAGTTCCTTAAAAATGAAGGGAACCCATTCCATGCCAAAAGTTCCCTTAAAATGAAGGAAAAACACGCATGTGAAATGTTACAATCATATAGCAATACACTGCCTGAAGTAACTTCTATGAGTTTTGTGGAGCTTTAATAGATGCCTGTCTTCCTTCTTATTCTCCATGCTTCCACATTCTCATACATAAAAGCAAATCCCTTATTTGCTAAGACTCACTTTTAACTTTGCAGTCAGATAGTCAATTTATTAATGGTAAAGAAAATACGAGAAAATTTTAACAAATGTTTATCATACAATCTCCGTGTCTCAAAGATTAAGCCAAAAAGAATGAACAGAATCAACAAGCATAAAAGCATTGAATATAATATCATATATTTCATAAAAATTCATTTTCTATGACCACTTCTTCCTGCAGATGATACTGATTACTTCAATACCTTTCATTCTTTTTCCCTTTTTATTCTGTTATTTCAAGCACAATTATTAACATGTGCAATGCTGTTGTACCTTCCAACATGACATTACTTTGTGAGACATATCCATTGCAATAGTTGGATTTTCTACCTTAAAAACATGTACTTAATGTTACACTTCTATTTCCTTGAGGAAGAGTTAAACCACAAAACAATTATATCCAAGCATGCAGTTCTTGGCTGCACACTAAAACCATACTCACATATTGTCAACTCATCTTGGCATTGTTTTCCTCACAAGTTTAAGAATTATTGCCTAAAGCACCACATCACACCAAAGTGTGTTTGGACACCTACTGAGATCTGAATTTTTTTTTACAGGCTATACCAAACATGTCTATAGTATAGTAAGTATTTATATACAAACAAGTTGTCTAGACTGCCTTTATTCTGACAACTGAATTAGTACTGACATTCATGAAAAAGAAAAAGAGGAAAGCAGAATGACTCATTCTGATCAAGAGAGGTATATGAATGTCTACAAAAATGTAAATCATACAAAAATAACTTTGGCTCTCCACTTATCTCCTGATTTTACAGAAGAAATCCTTGCCATAATTTAATGGTCAGCAATTCTATAAATCATGAACAATTATATAAAGCATGAGCAGCAAAGAAGGCTTGCAAAGAAGAGCAACTGGAAAACTGAACAAGTTTGTACTCAACAAAATGTGCCTTAAAGGTTAAGTGACAAATGCAGTTTTTATCTTGGACTAAGACTTACACAAGCATAAACATTTTGTCCATCCTGTCTACACCAACACAAAATATGTCTGACAAAACAACTACGATAAACTTATATAGGTATGACCCTTAACTTAAACTATGTACACACTAATGATGTAATTAACATTGCTAAAATTATTACAACTATTTGTGTCATTCTATTTTCATCTTCAGCTGGAATACTGTATTTGCTTGAATATTAGCCTTATCTTCGTAATTCATAAAGAGCTTTTAAAGAGGAATACATAACATATAATATCATTTAATGCAAAATATGATAGGTGTGATCTAAGTCTAGCTAATGTATATAATTGGAATTGTCTTTTTTTCTAATTAAACAGATTAACTCACAATTACAACTTGAAAAGCCAAAACATTCCTTTAGGCTAACTGACTCTCCCCTGATAGATTTAATATTTGTAATAGTATAAAAAAAAGTTGGACATGCACTAGATGACATACAGCCTCAACCTATTGGTCCTATCGGTTTATCCCATGAGTTACTGGGAATAGTTGGGGTCTTAGTCACTCCTGTAACCAGAAGCCCTGAACACTATATCAGTGCCTGGGCCCTCTCAGCCATTGAACTCAAATCTAATAATGCTAATGGTTAAAAGTACTATTACAGGTCACAGCAACATATTAAAATTAACATAATAAACATAAATGTAATACCTTAAAAAGAAATATGCTAAAGGCTGTGAATCCAACTCACCCATACATTGAAATATTGAGCATCACTAGTTAAGAAATAAGTTTAGGTAGTTACTGCGCTCTCGGATAATAATGTGTTAAACATAACATATTGGATTTTTACAAAGACTGTTATATTCAAATAAACACAGCACTCAGCAAAAATAACAAAAGACATCAAATACTGCTCTTGACATAGAAAATTGCCTCAGGAATGTCTTTCCCTGCATAGGGGGATCCCAGGGGAAACAGCATTGCCCCCCAAA
>NW_023645791.1:0-7949 GCF_015228065.2 Penaeus monodon
AAACAGTAATAATTTCAGTAATAACGTACTAAATTTAAAATAAAGATATAAATAATTATTATAAAATCGTTATTATTGTTATTATTATTGTTATTACTATTATTATTGTTGTGGTATTAGTATTATTGCAAAAATTATACTATAACTCAATAATTGCAATAATAATGATAACAATTGCAAAATGATGATAATAATTGCAATAATGATGATAATGATGATGATAATGATGATAATGATGATAATGATGATGATAACGATAATAATGAGATAATCATGATAACGATGATGATAATAAGAGGAATTGTTCCATATATAATATAAAAAGGTATAAAAAAAAACATTTCCCCAAAAATCGAAAAAGCGGCAAAATCGGGGAAATATAGCCTTTTGAGAGTATCTCCAAAATGAAAGTTTTTTCGATTTCTTTGGTGATTTCGGCAATTATTAGGGTAATAATGATAATAATTTCCAAATTGTATTAATCATAACAATAATGATGATAAAAGGAGAATAAAAAGAATTTTGATACATTTGAATATTATTAAAATTATTATTATTATTATTATTTTATTATTATCAGTATTATTTTATTATTATTTTTATTTATATTGCTATTATTATTATTATTATTATTATTATTATATTTTTACTATTATCTTAAATTTTTAGTATAATTGCCAAAAAATCTATTATATCTGTAATAAAAACAATATAATAAATAAGTATAAGTATAAATAATAATGCTAGTGGTTATAATATTGTTATTAGATTATTCATTGTTATATTATCATATTTTTATTTTTACTGGTAGTATAATTGCAAAATAATTATTAAACAGTAATAATTACAGTAATAACGATACTAATTAAGATAATGATATAAATAATTATTATAAAATCGTTATTATTGTTATTATTATTGTTATTATATTATTATTGTTGTGGTTTTTAGTATTATTGCAAAAATATATACTATAACTCCAAAAATTGCAATAATAATGATAAAAAATTGCAATAATGATGATAATAATTGCAATAATGATGATAATGATGATGAAAAATGATGATAATGATGATAATGATGATGATATAGATAATAATGATGATAATCATGATAACGATGATGATAATAAGAGGAATTGTGTCCCTATAATATATAAAAAAGGTATAAGAAAAACATTCCCCAAAAATCGAAAAAAGCGGCAAAACTAGCGAAATATAGCCTTTTGAGAGTATACTCCAAAATGACGTTTTTTCGATTTCTTTGGTGATTTCGGCAATTATTAGGGTAATAATGATAATAATTACCAGAATTCTATTAATGATAACAATAATATGATAAAAGTGAGAATAAAGGAATTTTGATAACATTTGAATATTATTAAAATTATTATTTTTATTATTAATTATTATTTTATTATTATTTTATTATATTTTTATTATTATTATTATTTTTATTATTATTTATTTCTATTAAACTTTAATTATTAGTATAATTGCCAAAAAATCTATTATATCTTTTAATAATAACAATTTAAAAATAATAAGGTATAAGTATAAAAATAAAAGCTAGTGGTTATAATATTGTTATTAATTTTTTGTTATTATTATCATTATTATTATTTGTACTGGTAGTATAATTGCAAAAATAATTATTATAACAGTAATAATTACAGTAATAACGAACTAATTTAAAAATAATGATATAAATAATTATTATAAAATCGTTATTATTGTTTTTATATTGTTATTACTATTATTATTGGGTTGTGGTTATTAGTATTATTGCAAAATATATACTATAACTCCAATAATTTTCAATAATAAATGATAACATTGCAATAATGCTGATAATAATATGCAATAATGATGATAATGATGATGATAATGATGATAATGATGTAATGAATAGGATAACGATTAATACTGATGATATCATGATATAATGATGATAATAACAGGCATTGTTCCTATATAATATAAAAAAGGGTAAGAAACTTGAAAAAGCGAAAAAAACGGCAAAAACGAGCGAATATGCCTTTGAGTGTATACTCCAAATGGTTTTTCTATTTCTTTGTGATTTCGGCAATTATTATGGTAATAACATAATTATACCAGAAATTGTATTAATCATACAGTAATAGATAAGTGAGAATAAAGGAATTTTGATAACATTTGAATTTATTAAATTATTATTATTATATATTATTATTATTATTATTATTATTATTATTATTATTATTATTATTATTATTATTATTATTATTATATTACTATTATCTTAATTATTAGTTATTATTGCCAAAAATCTATTATATCTGTATTATAAATAATAATAATAAGTACGTATAATAAATATAAATGCTAGTGGGTAAAATATTGTTATTAGTATTCAGTATTGTTATTATCATCATATTATTATTTGTACTGGTAGTAGAATTGCAAAAATAATTATTATGCAGTAATAATTACAGTAATACGAACTAATTAAGATATGATATATAATAATTATAAAATCGTTTATTATTGTTTTATTATTGTTATTACTTTATTATTGTTGTGGTTTTATATTATTGTCAAAAATTATCTATAACTCCAATAATTGCAAATAATATGATAACAATTGATATAATGATGATAATAATTTCAATAATGATGATATTGAAGGATGATACTGATGATAATGATGATAATGATGAGATAGACGAAATAATGATGACATAATCATGATAATGATGATGATAATAACAGGAATTGTTGTCCATAATAATATAAAAAAGGTATAGAAAAAATTCCCAAAGTCGAAAAAGTCGGCAAAATCTAGCGAACTATAGCCTTTTGATAGTATACTCCAAATGACAGTTTTTTCGATTTCTTGGTGATTTCGGCAATTATTAGGGTAATATGATATAATTAACCATAATTGTATTAATCATCACAATATGATGATAAAGTGAGATAAAGAGAATTTTGATACAATGACTATTATTAAATTATTATTTTTATTATTATTATTATTATGATTATTATTAATGATATTATTATTATTATTATTCTTATTATTATTATTATTATTATGATTACTTATTTCTAATTATTGAGCATTATTGCAAAAAAATCTCTTATATCTGTAATAAAACAATATAATAATAAGGTAATTAATATAATAATGCTAGTGGTTTATAATAGTTGTTAATAGTATTATTATTGTTATTACCATCATCATTATTATTTGTACTGTAGTATAATTGCAAAAATAATTATGTATAACGTAATAATCACAGTAATAACGATACTAATTAGATAATGGATATAAATACTAAGTATAAAATTCGTTATATTGTTATTAGTATTGTTTTTACTATTATTTTTGTTGTGGTTATTAGTAAATTATTGCAAAAATATACTACTATAACTCCATAATTGCAATAATAATGATAAAAAATTGCGAATAAGATGATAACATTTGCAATAATGATGATATGATGATGTAGGTGATGATATGATGATCATGTTGATGATAACGTAATAATGTATGATAATCATGATAATGATGATGATATACCCTTATCTTTGTATAATTGAAAAATAATTATTATAACGTAATAACTACCGTAATAACGATACTAATTAAGATAAAAAAGGTATAGAGACAACATACCAAAAGCGAACAAGCGGCAAAATCTATCGAATATAGCCTTTTGAGAGTATACTCCAAATGACGTTTTTTCGATTTCTTTGGTGATTTTTTTTTTTTGTTTTTGTTTTTACGTGCCCCCAAACAAATTTATTTAAAGGTAGTATGTAATAATTACCAGAATTGTATGAATCATGAACAATAATGATGATAAAATGAGAATAACGAGAAGTTTATAACATTTAATATTATTAAAATTATTATTATTTCATTATTATTATTATATTATTATTATGTTATTATTATTATTATTATTATTAGTATATTTATTTATTTTAATTTACTATTACTTAATTATTATATTACTGCCACAATCTATTATATCATGTATAATAACAATAATATAATATGTATAGTATAATATCAATATGCTAGTGTTATATATGTTATTATTATTATTATTGTATATTATCATCATTATTATTATTTGTAACTGGGAGTTAATTGCAAAAATAATTATTATAACAGTAACAATTACAGTATACGATACTATTAAGATAATGATATAAATAATAATTATAAATCGTTATTATGTTATTATTTATTGTATTATTATTATTATTGTTGTGGTTATTAGATAGTGTCAAATATAGACTATAACGTCCAATAATTGCAATAATAATGAATAACAATTGCAATAATGATGAGAATAATTCAATAATGAGGTGATAATGATGATATGATGATGATACCGATAATAAATGAATATAATCTGATAATGATGATGATAATACCAGGAATTGTGTCCATATGTATATAAAAGGTATAAGAAAACATTCCCAAAGTCGAAAAAACGGCAAAATCTAGCGAAATATAGCCTTTTGGATGATCTCCAAAGGCACGTTTTTTCGAATTTCTTGGTGATTTCGGCAATATTTGGGTAATAAAAGATCATAATTACCAGAATTGTATTATCATAACAGTAATGATTATAAAGTGAGAATAAAGAGAATTTGATAACATTTGAATATATTAATTATTATTATTATTATTATTAGTATTATTTATTATTATTATTATATATTATTATTATTATTTTATTATTATCATCATTATTACTATTATCTTATTATTAGTATTATTGCCAAAGAATCTGTAATAATAACAATAATAATAATAAGTATAATTATATAATAATAATGCAGTGGTTATAATATTGTTATTAGTATTATTATTGTTATTATCATCATTATTATTATTTGTACTGTAGTATAATTGCAAAAATAATTATTATTACAGTATAATTACAGTATACGATACTTAACTAACTTAAGAATTATTATAATAATAATTATAAATGCGTTATTATTGTTTTTTTTATTATTATTTAGTTATTACTATTATTATTGTTGTGTTATTAGTATTATTGCAAAATAAATACTAAACTCCAATAATGCATAATAATGATAACATTGCAATAATAGATACTACTTGCAATAATGATGATTAATGGATATGTATGATATAATGATGATGATAAATAATACTGATGATAATCATTATAATGATGAATGAAATACGAATTGTGTCCATTATAATATAAAAAAGGTAAATAAAAACATTCCCAAAAGTCAAAAAAAAAAGCGGCAAAATCATAGTATATAGCCTTTTGAGAGTATACCCCAAAATGACGTTGTGTTCGATTTCTTTGGTGATTTCGGCAATTATTAGGGTAATAATGCTAATAACTTTACCGAAAATTGTATTAATCATAACATAAGATGTAAAAGTTGAATTAAAGAGAATTTTGATAACATTTGAATATTATTAATATTATTATTTTATTATTATTATTATTATTATTATTATTATTTTATTATTATTATTATTATAATTATTATTATTATTATTATTATTACTCTATTATCTTATTATTAGTATTATTGCCAAAAATCTATTATATCTGTAAAATACATAATAATTCAGTGATAATTATAATAATAATAATGCTAGTGGTTATAATATTGTTATTAGTATTATTATTGTTTTTATCATCATTATTACTTATTTTGTACTGGTATCATAATTGCAAAATAATTATTATAACAGATAATTACAGTATAACGATACTAATTAAGATAATGTATAATATATTATAAATCGTTATTATGGTTATTATTATTGTTATTACTATTATTATTGTTGTGGTTATTAGTATATTGCCAAATAAATACTATACTCCAATAATTGCAATAATATGATAACATTGCAATATGATGATAATAATTGCATAATGATATAATTATGATGATAATGATGATAATGATGATGATACGATCATATGATGATAAATCATGATAATGATGATTATAATAACTAAGAATTGTTTTCCATATATACTATAAAAAAGGTATAAGAAAACATTTCCAAAGTCGCGAAAAAGCTGCAAATCTCCGAAATTATATGCCTTTGAGAGTAACTCCCAAAAGGACGTTTTTTCGATTTCTTTGGTGATTTCGGCAATTATTAGGGTAATAATGATGATAATTACCAGAATTGTATTAATCATAACAATAATGATGATAAAAGTGAGAATTAAGAGAATTTTGATAACATTTGAATATCATTAAAATTTATTATTATTATTATTATTATTATTATCATTATTGCTATTGCTATTTCTTTTTTATTATTATTATTATTATTACTACTATTATCTAATTATTAGTATTATTGCCAAAAACTATTATATCGTAATAATAACAATAATAATAATTTAAATATAAGTAAATAATAATAATGCTAGTGGTTATAATATTGTTATTAGTATTATTATTGTTATTATCATCATTATTATATTTGTACTGTAGTATAATTGCAAAAATAATTATTATAACAGTAATAATTACAGTAATAACGATACTAATTAGATAATGATATAAATAATAATTATAAAATCGTTATATTGTTATTATTATTGTTATTACTATTATTATTGTTGTGGTTATTAGTATTATTTGCAAAAATATATACTATAACTCCAATAATTGCAATAATAATGATAACAATTGCAAAAATGATGATAATAATTGCAATAATGATGATAATGATGATGATAATGATGATAATGATGATGATAACGATAATAATGATGATAATCATGATAATGATGATGATAATAACAGGAATTGTGTCCCCTATATAATATAAAAAGGTATAAGAAAACATTCCCAAAAGTAGAAAAAGCGGCAAAATCTAGCGAAATATAGCCTTTGAGAGTTACTCCAAAATGACGTTTTTTTGATTTCTTTGGTGATTTCGGCAATATTAGGGTAATAATTGATAAAATTTCCAGAATAATAATCATAACAATAATGATGATAAAAGTGAAAAAAAAAGAGAATTTTGATAACATTTGAATATTATTAAAATTATTATTATTATATTATTATTATTATTATTATTATTATTATTATTATTATTATTATTATTATTATTATTTTTATTATTTCTATTATCTTAATTATTAGTATTATTGCCAAAAAATCTATTATATCTGTAATAATAACAATAATAATAATAAGTATAATATAATAATAATAATGCTAGTGGATATAATTTGTTATTTTATTATTATTGTTTTTATCATCATTCTTATTATTTGTACTGGTAGTATAATTGCAAAAATAATTATATAACAGTAATAATTACAGTAATAACGATACTAATTAAGATAATGATATAAATAATAATTATAAAATCGTTATTATTGTTATTATTATTTTATTACTTATTATTATTTATGTGGTTATTAGTATTATTGCAAAATATATACTATAACTCCAATATTGCAATAATAATGATAACAATTGCAATAATGATTATAATAATTACAAAAATGATGATAATGATGATGTAATGATGATAATGATGATAATGATGATGATAACGATAATAATGATATAATCATGATAATGATGATGATAATAACAGGAATTGTGTCCATATATAATATAAAAAGGTATAGAAAAAACATTCCCAAAAGTCGAAAATGCGGCAAAATCTTTGCGAAATAAGCCTTTTGAGAGTATACTCCCAAAAAGACGTTTTTTCGATTTCTTTGGTAATTTCCCGGGAGTTATTAGGGTAATAATGATAAAAATTACCAGAATTGTATTAATCATAACAATAATGATGATCAAAGTGAGAAAAAAGAGAATTTTTTAAACATTTGAATATTATTAAATATTATTATTATTATTTATTATTATGATTATTATTATTATTTTTATTTTATATTATTTTATTAATTT
>NW_023645792.1:0-7948 GCF_015228065.2 Penaeus monodon
ATAATTGATAAAAACAATAATAATTAACAACAAAAAAATAAAGATAAAATAGTATAATAATTTAAAAATAATAACAATAAAAAATATAAAACAACAAAACCTAATAATAAAAAAAAAAAAAATAATAATAATAAAAATAATAAAAATAATAATAATGATAACAAAAATTATATAAACAATGATAATAATAATGATTATAAGAATATTAATGATAATAATGATGATGATAATAATAATAATGTCAATAATAATAATGATAATAATAATAATGATAATAATAATACTAATAAATAATAAATAATAATAATAATATGATAATAATAATAATAATAATAATAAACATATATCATAAAAATAATAATGATAATAATAATAATAATAATAATAATGATAGTAGTAACAATATTGATAATTATGGTAATGATAACAAAAATTATGAATAATAATGATAATGATAATAAATAATAGTGATAATGATAATGATAAATAATAACAATAATAATTTAAAAAAAAATTAATAATGAAACAATAATAATAATAATAATAATAATAATAATATAATAAAAAAATCATAATTAATAATAATTTAAAATAAAATAATAAAAATAATAATAATATATAAATGATAAATAATATGATAAATGGTATCATGATAAAAAAAAAAATAGCAAAAATAAAATATAAAAAAATAAAAAAAGTAAAGATCACGCAAAAATAATAAAGATATTGATAAAAACAATATGAATAATTAATAATAATAAAAATAATATAATAATAATAAAAAATAATAAAAATTTAGTAAAAAATAAATTATTAAATTTAATAATGTAAATTTTTAAAAACTAAATAATAAAGAATAATCTAAAAACTACTAAAAATAGTGATAATATGATAAAAAATAATAGCAAATAATAATATAAAAATCTATTTTTTTTAATGTAATGATAAAAAGTAATATTAGTAATTAAAGTCTACTATTACTACTACTACTATACTACTACCCACTACAAAAAAATAAATAATAATGAAATTTATTTGTAATATGATGAATAACAATGCTAATAAAAATGGAAAAAAGTAAATATAATAATAAATAATAACAAAATAAAAATAAAAAAATAATAATAAAATAATAAAATAGAAAAAATAATCATAAAAAAACAAAAATAAAAATAAAAATAATAATAAAAATAATAATAAAAATGCAATAATTTAAAAATAATAATAATAATAATAATATAATATAATAATAAAAATAATAAATAAAAGATAATAATAAATAACAAAAATAGAATTAATAATCATATAATAAAAATAATAATATAATATAACAATAATATTAATAATTTTAATAATAAAAATAATATAAATAAATAAAAATGGTAATAAACAAAAGATAATAAAAAAAGTAATATTAATAAAGGTAATATAATAAAAAAAATATATAATAGAATGATAAAAATAAAATAAAATGATGTATACCCAAAAAAACTAAATAAAAATAAAATAATATAATAATAAAAAATTAATAATTATTATTATTATCATTACTTTATTTTTAAATATAATAATAATAATGATAAAAATAATAATTATTTTATTTTTTATTTTTTATTATTATTATTATTTTATTATTATTTTATTTTATTACTTCATTTTTTATTATTATTTCATTACTATTCTATTAAATTTTTTTTTTCATTCCCCCTTTTTAAAATTTTTTCTTATATTACATTGTTTTTTACCATTTTTTTTTATATTAATTATTTAAATTATTATTATTATTATTATTATTTTAATTTTTAAATTATTATTATTATTATTATTATTTTTATTATTTTCTTTTTTTATTATTATTATTATTTTATTATTATTTTTATTGTTTTATTATGATTATTATTTCTTATTATTATATTTTATTATTTTTATTATTATTTTTATTGTTTTATTATTATTTTTATTATTTTTATCTTTTTATCTTGTTATTACATTGTATTATCACATCATTATCAAAATCATTATCATTTTTTTATTTTATTATTTTATATAGTAGTAGTATATAGTAGTAATAGTGTACTTTTTATTACATATTCTATTCATCTTACTATTTATAAATTTTTTTATTACTATTTTATTATTCTTTTTATTATCATTATTATCACTTTTATTAGTAGTATTTATTATCCATTATTATTGCATTGTTATTATCATTATCTTATTAAAATAATAATTTTTTCTATAATTTTTTTAAATTATTATTATTAATTATTATTATTATTTTTTATTATTATTATTATCATTATTTTATTATCATATCTTTTTATTGTTGCTGTGATCTTACTATTATTATTTTTTTAGTATTTTATTATTGCTATTTTATTTTTTTTATCATGATCACTTTGTTTCATTATCATTATTATTTTAATTATTTTTTTCATTTTATTTTTTTTTTATTTTTTTTTTTTATTTTTCTAAGATTTTTTTCCTATTTTTTTTTATTATTTATCATTATCTTTAAATCATTTTACTTAATCATTTTTTTTTTTTATTTATCTTTAATTTTTTTATTATTTTATTTTTTATTATATTATCTTATCATTATCACTATTATTTTTATCTTACTTTATTATTCAAAATTTTTTTTTATCTTACATAATTAAAAAATTTGTTACTACTATCTTTATTATTTTTTTTATTATTGTTATTATTATTGTTTCATCTCTTTATTTTTTATTATTACATTATTTTTTTGTTATTCTAAATTTTATTATTTTATTTTTATTATCATTATTATTATTATTATTATTATTATTTTTTATTTTTACCATTATCTTTTTTTTTTTTCATCATCTCATCATTATTATTTCAAAATCATTATCATTTTTTATCATTTATTATTATTTTTTATTTATTATTATTTCTTTATTATTATTACATTATTATTATTAATGCTATTTTATTTCTTTTTTATTTTATCATTATTTTATTGACTTATTTTATTATTATTATTATTTTTATTATTATTATTATTATCATCACATTATTAAAATAATAGATATAATAATAATAAATAAAAATAATAATAAATTATTTTTTATTATTTCATCATCATTTTTAATAATTTACTTATAATCTTTATTATTACTTTTGTTTTTTAAAAATTTTTGTTACTTATTATATATATATTTTATTATTATTATTATTATTATTTTTATTTTTATTATTATTTTTGGGTTGTTGTTGTTATTATTATTATTGTTTATTTTATTTTTTATTTACTATTATTATCATTATTATTATTATTGAAATTCTACTATTATAATTAAATTTAAAATTTATAATAAAAATGATGAAAAAAATAGGTGAAAGGGAATATTTCCCCAAGATTTAAGGTTAGGGAAAATGTTTTCAGGGTAATGGATTCCATATGATGGCTGACTATTTTGGGGAGCTCAACGTGATAGCCCGAAGCTAAACAATCTAAAAAGCTTAAGCGAAATTTTTCCCTTAACATGAAAAATTATAGCCTTACCCTTTTAAAAAACTGCATTTGATTAAAATATTCTATTCATCCCAAATTTCTTCCATTTTCATTGTATGTTGTATTTGCCCCTTAATAAAAAAGTTTGGTAACTGTTAGTACGTATTTTTTCATAAATTAAAAAAACAAAAATCCTATATTTAAAAAACTTGACGTGATAGAGAAAATTCCCTTTTTAGATTCACTATCCTTAATTATTTAAAAATAACTGTCGACCCCCCAAAAAAAATCAGTTCCCCATTTGTTTTATTATTATTATTATTATTATTTTATCTTATTATTATTATTTTATCATTATTACTGTTTTATCATTTTTTTATTGTTACCCCGGGCCGCCTCGTTCCTCTCCCAAACCAAGGCAGGCAAACGGGGGCGTGCTATCCCGGTCGTGAACATAAAGCTCCCAAGAGGCACCGGCACCACAGACCCCCAAACACACCAGGGGGGAAAACCCCCAAGGGGGCGAGGCAGGCCAAATAAACACAAAATGACAGTTTTTCCTTTATTTACCAATTTTTTACCCGTACATTTTTCTATAGGCAAAATACAGGGGGGCACACATGTCACACTCCCGTAAGTTTATACGGGGCAACAAAGTTTTATCAGCCCAAAAAGGCACACACGGGTCTTCACGGACACACCCAACCCGTCTCTTGGCTTTCTCTTGGCTTTTCCCTCCGCTCCTCCGCTCACAGCCAGCTGCGTAGTTTGCCCAGTCCCTTCCCATTTTCCCATGCCCAGGTCCCTTTTCATGTTAACACATGTTTCGCCAGGAAAAAGACCCACTGGCGTAGCACTATCCCCCCCTATCAAGCAACGACCTTCTGCTCTAAATACCAAAACCTGAAAAAAAAACTACAGAAATTTACAAAAAATTAGTCCTCAGAATAACAAAAATTCTTTCAAAAAAAAGTACCCGAAATTTAAAATAGTTCCAAAAACAAAAAAATTTTTCATCCGCGTGGCTTTCTGCCTCTCCTGGGGTCGCTCTGGGGAGGTGTGGGCGGGGGTAGATTGGCGGGGGCACCCGACCTGGCTCATGGTCACCTTGCGTCTTTGCATCGCCCCCCGCCAATGCTGTCCTCACCGGTCGCGTCTGCCCTCCTCATCGCCGCTACTGGGACAAAACTCATCTTTTTTTTTTCACCGGGCCCCAGGATAGTTTCCCTTGGCCCAGGTAACCCACACCCGGGGTTGCGCCAAGTCCTCGAGAATTCGGCACGGGCCCCACCAACCAACCCTTGCCCCCCGACACCCCTTCTGGATGCTCCCTTTTTCAAAGTGCCCAGTTTGCACCAGCTGGCCCCTTCTGGGCCTTATTGGAAAATTACTCCCAAACACTAACTAACCCCCTTCCCCTGGTCCACAGGCTCCCCCCAACCGCTACCGCCATCAGCCCCTGCAGGTTTTGGGATGGGCTCCCGATCCCCCTCTTCCCGACACCTTACAGCCCACACCGGATTCTAGACTCTGTCCTGGGGGGAAAGTGCATCGCTCACCCTAACTACCTCTGCCAGCCAACCCGAACAAGGGCACTTTTCACCGTGCACCCTCACCATCTTCCTCCAAGGGCGACACACGCCTTCTCTGCGCAGGTAGTCAAAGGCCCAGCAAGCGTGCTCGTCCCAAACGGGCCGATACACCGCAGCCGCTGCACCTGCTCCCCGCCAATACGGGGCCCCCACTGGCCCCTTAAGCTGCACACATGCCCCTAAAACCCCACATCTCTGTGGGGCTCTGGAATTGCATAGTTGGGCCAAATTCGGCCGCCAGGGGCTTCTCACCCCCTGTCCCGTGAGGCGGCATGGCTTCCCATCTACTGAACCCTCCACCTGCTCGTGCTGGTTCGACGGGGAGCTTATCCAGTCGGGGCCCCGGGAAACCGAGGACGGGTGGGTTTTTGGCCCCCTTCTCCACCTGTCCGAGTTTTCCCCCTGACCTCCCTTTCCCTGGGCATCCTCGTGGGGGACCATATGCCACATCCTTGCGCACTGCTGGAAGGCATCAAAACCGTCCGCTTGAGAGGACGTTTTTTCCACTCCCTCCCACCGCTACGTCTGTGCCCCTTTCCCCACCGCAGCCCCAAAACAAGCCTTGGAAATCTCGGGCTCACCTTCCTATGCTACCCTTTTCCACTTTACCTTTCCCGGCCCCGGAGGTCACGGGGGGCGGGGCAGCTGCCCCAGGCCCCTGTTTCCTTCAGGAAAGCCCCGAACTCCAAGGCCCTCGCCAGCGCCCCCTGAAAATCCTCAGGTGTGCCCTGCTTACGTAATTTTGCCTGCTGGTCCTGCAAACGTCAAAAAAGAAAACGCGGCCAGGCCACGATCATCTCTTCCCACCGCAGGGGACGACCTCCCCTTTCCCGCGCCTCCAACCTGCGCCGCTGGGGCATGTCCCCCGCCCGCTCAGGTCCGCTTCTTCAAGGGGGCCCGAATACCCCGGGCCTTTGGGGTGCCCAAAAGGCGTTTCAAAGCCCCGCCACGCTGGTGTAGAGGCGATCCCCCAACCTTCCACCGCGGGCCTTTTGCACTGTTACACTGCAGGGCCCTTTTCTTCCGGCTCCACCCCCGGGGGAGATGCCACTTTCAAAATTTGGGGGACATATGCCTCCCAGGCCCCCTTCCCCTCTACTCACTGCTTACCTTCACAATGTCCCGGGGGCCGAGGGCTGCAGGGTGGGAGAACGAGCCCCAACTAACAGCCCGGGGGGGGAAGGGGGTGAGGGGGGCAAAGAGCGGGGTTTCGGGTCCGATTTGCCGCCACCTATCCCAGGGGGGGTTTTCCCCTGGTCCCCCCCCTTCTGCAGCGACCCCGGGTCCGACACGAGCTGCAGGCCCGGGGGTTTCCTGCCCGGCCCCCGGCAAAACCCCCGTAAATCTCACTCTGGATCTGTTTCCCGAACCTCGTCGCTTTTTCCCCTTTTCAACGTTAAACCTTGTGACCCGCCCTTTCCCCCTCCTTCCCCCCTCAGGCCCTGAAACCCCGCCCTTCAGATCGCACCTCCTCCTCAGTTCACTCTCCGCTGTTGCAGGCCTTGCGGTGATGCTGGTTTTTTTAAACTTTACGATGCAAGATTGCTCCGTAACCCAACAAATCGGGGAAATGTTCCTCGCCTTCCTTGCCTGCCTCGAGGAGATGGGGCGCCTGCTCGTGTGCCCTCTGTGCCTCCTTCTGCCCCTTGTGCCCTTTCCTCCCTCATACCGGCCAGCTGGCATGACGGTCCATCTCTTGGCTTCACCCCCCCGTCCCCCTCCATAGCCTCCTCTCCCCATGGCTGCCGCCATCTTTGGCGACATATTTAAAACACGCGTCTAAATGTCAAAAAATCACAATCCCACCCTAACACCATTTGTTACCCAACCCCTCGTCTCTCTCCCCCCCACAAGGGGGCTAGACAACGGGGTGCTATCCCAGGGGCGGAAACTGAACAGCTCCAAAAGGGCCCCAGCACCAAGATCCCAACACACCCGGGGGAAAAAGCCTTGGGGGAGCAGGGGAAAAAAAAACAAAATGACAGTCTTTTCCCTTTTTTTCACAAATTATTTACCCCTAAATTTTCTATAGGGACAATACAGGGGGGGGCACCCCCTGTCACACGGGACTCACTTTTTAAAGGGGAAAACCAAAGTTTATCAGTCACAAAGGCCACACGGGTCTTTACAGGCGCACCCAAATCCCCTCTTGGTTTCTCTTGCTTGTTCCTCCGTTTTCCCCGCCCGCCCTGCTCATGTTTTTCCCGGGCCCTTCATGTTAAACTGCCCAGGTCATCCTTTTTTATTTAACACAGTTTCGCACAGAGCAAGCCCTTGGCGTACATTATTTTCATTCTGTTATTATTTTTGTTATTACTACCTACTACTATTATTTTTATTTTATTCTATTATTGTTATTATTATTATTTATTTATTTATTTATTTATTATTATTTTAAATTTTTTTATTATTATTTTTTTGTTATTATTATTACCATTTTAAATTTTTCTTTTTCTTATTTTTTATCTTATTTTAATATTATTAAAATAAATTTTTATTTTGATCATTCTAAAATTTTTTATAATTTTTATATTATTATTAAATTTTTTTATAATAAAAATATAAAATAAAAATAATAATTTTATTATTATTTTCATCATTATCCCCATTATTAAATTTTGTTCATTATCTTTTCTTTCATTTTTGTTTTATTTTATTAGTTTATTATTATTATTATTATTTTTATTTAATTTAAACATCATTCTTGTTACATTATCTTATTATTTTGTTTTTCTACTTCTCATTATTATATCATTGTTATTTTATTATTTCATCTTATTATTTTCATTTTTAATTTCTACTAATCATTATTATCATTATCTAAACACTGTTTTTATTATCTTTGGTGGGGGAAAACCCTACAAAGGGGGCCCCC
>NW_023645793.1:0-2500 GCF_015228065.2 Penaeus monodon
CCAAACCCCTTGGATTTGGGGGGGGGGGTTTTCCTGGGGGAGAAAAAAACGGGGCGGGGCCATGGGGTTTTGGGAAAAGCCCGGGGGAATAAAAATCATGAGCCACACCGGAAATTGGCTGGAAGATATGTTTGGGAAGCCGCTCCTTCAGGAAGTCGGGGCGTACTCGTGAAGGGTAGAAGGCACTCGACGTCCCTCCTGACACACGAATGCGTTCAAGAAGGAGACAACGTGTAGTCCGGAAAGGGAATCCTCCTCAAATGTTTCTTTACTTGGGAGATGGGGGAAAGGGAGTACCTGCTCATCGAGGAGTCAGGGGAACTAATGGTTTTCTTCGTCGGCCCGTGGCGAGAATGAATCCCGTAGGCACGAAAAGCGGGTCCCAGTCGGGGAAGGAGGTAAACAGGAAACGAGAGAAGATTTCTTTTAACCATGGGGGCAGAGAATAGAAACACACACCAACACACACACACACACACCACACACAAAAATTAATAATTATGATATAATATATAATATTTTATATATATATATATTATATATAATAAATTATGTAGTATGTTGTATGTATATATATATATATATAATATATATATAAAATTAATATATATTTAAAATATATATATATATATATATTATATATTGTCAACAACACGTAGCAAGACCGGATGTACACTTCACACCCCCGTCCAAGCAGCTGCCCTTCTCCTTGGGCAGGACGCAGATGTCGCCCAGCTTTCTCTTTTCGAAGGGAACCGCCGCATAAAAGGACACGTCTGTAAGGCAGAGAGGGTGAGACACGGTAGACAGGCCAAGCCACACAGGGTCCAGCTCCACCACCTCGTCCTCCACCCGGGGACATGGGGGTCTCTTGTGGGGTCTCATATCTGTTTTCAAGAATAAACCAGCAAGCTAAGCCCTTTTCACTGACCCACCCTATATTTTTCTATGTTTTCAAATGGAAGCAAATAAACAAATATTACGATATGCCTTTTAAAAAGCATCCCCAGCTGTTTGCGGGTCACCTCAGGGGTAAACGACCTTTTTCACCCTTCCCTCCAGATATCATCTTTAAAGGGCGAGTGAATTTTCTTTTAACGCTTTTTTTTATTTTATTTGATCTCCCGAGTTTTAGTGTGGACATCAAGTAATTTTATGTTCTTCTATTACTCTTATATAATTTTTTATTGGTTTCGTGTGTAATCAGGTAAATCCTAAAAAAACCCAACGGGGCCTTTTAGGACCTGTCGACCATGCTTATTTTTTCCTCTTTTATTTTATTTCCCAACCCTCCGCGGGCCCTGACTTGGGGCAGGGGTCACACAGAAACAGAAGGCAGTTGTCGGAATCTCTCTAGCTCTCAATGTTAATAGCGCAGGAAAGCTCCTCAAGCCAGATATGCAAGGGGGAAAGACGCAACGGGGCTTTGATGACATTTTAACCAGGAGACAAAGGGAAACCCCTTTTTTAAAGAATTTGTAGTGGGCATATTTTTGTGGCATCCGGTTTGCTGGGAAACTAGTGTGACTTTAAAAGATAAGTTTTTGGGTTTTTTTAAAGAAATATTAATATTACAAATGACAACTTTATATATAACCCCAAACCCGAAATATTAGCAAATGTTTTAAAGGTTCATGTTTTTTTTCGTTCCCTTTTTTAGTCTTATTAAGGAGGGGGGCCATGTTTTTTTTTTTTTTTTTTTTTTTTTTTTTCATATTATAGGTGTCACAAGTAACATTTTTTTAAAATGCATCATAGAAAACGAGGGCTGTGTAAAGGAAAACGGGGCAGCCTGGTTTTTGGAAACCCTCAATGGTTTTAATGCCTCAGTTTTATGTTATTTTAGTAGAAAGGAACTGGGGACCCTACCACGTACTCACTCCAAGAGCATCACAACATGAAAACTGCAATTAAGTATCATGCTGTGACCACAGCGGCTCAGACATGAACCTACCGTTAAAAGAAGAAGATATGTATATATATATATATATATATATATATATATATATATATATATATATATATGTGCATATATATATAATAAAGCCCTATATATGCATATATATATATATATATATATATATATATGCAATATATATATATTATATATATTTTATATAATATATATATATATATTTTTTTTTTTTTTTTTTTTTTTTTTTTTTTTTTTTATTATTATTTTTATTATTATTATTTAATTATTTTTTTTTTTCGGTAGGTTCATGTTTTAGCCGCCTGGTCCCCAGCATGATACTTAATTTAGTTTTAGTTGTGATTTTCTCTTGGATGAGTACGTGGTAGGGCCCCAGTTTCCCTTTGCGGGAGTGCCGGTGTTACCTTTTTAGGGAATCTTTTCTCTATTTTTTCCCGGGGTTGGGGGCCCGCACTGACTTGGGCGGCTTGGGGCCCCCCAGTGGCTAGGGAGGAATCGAAAGGAAGTTCCTTGCCCAAGGGAACAATGCGCCGGCCGGGGACTCGAACCCCCCCAATCAACTGCCGT
>NW_023645794.1:0-7948 GCF_015228065.2 Penaeus monodon
TTAAATAAAAAAATTTTCCCGAATTTTTAAAAAATTTTTTTTTTTTGTTCCAATAACGGAAACCCAAAATGGGGCGGGGGGTTTTAAAAAAAAAAAGCAAAAAAGAAAAAGGGTCCCTGAAATTTATTGCAAATGCACCCCCTTTTTCACCCCGTGTGACTAAAATATATCATTCATTTTCAAAAATTGTATTGTTTGGATGAAACACGAGGTGATTCTGAAAAAAAATATTTCTAAAAAAAGGGAAAAAATCTACAATTTTTGTTTTTACCTGAAAATTTGGGTTTTTCGTAGATGTATTTTTTAAAAATCGCGAGATGGCCGAGTTTGTAAATTAGAAATAAAATCATTTATACAATCGTGTATCTGATTAAAATAGTACAATTGCGATTTCGAAAAAAAAAATACATTTATAAAAAAAACGACAAAGAACAAGGGAAAGCTAAAAAAATTCCCTCAACAAACCTCTTTTGGGGGAGCAACGTACATAGCAATCGTGGGGCGTCTCGGGAGGGGGAGGCGACGATGCTGATTCCTTCAGGCGACTCTAAAGTGCTATCACTCTCTTTTTTTTCTAGATCCCCTTTCTTTCCGTCTATTTATTTCATTTCTTTTTATTTTTTTTTACATTTTTGTATGACATATTTTTTAAAATTTTGTGTTTGGTATCACTGATAACACTTTTATTACCCACATACCACTCCATGCGCCAAATCACACACAAAACACACACGCAGACATACATACGTACTTTAAGACACCCAAAAGTAGACACTCAACACCATGTCACACAAAAAACCCCTTAGGGTCGCCCCCCAAATTTTAAACGTGAGGGCCCCGCAGTGTTTGGGCGCTTCCCTGTTTTTTTTTTTTCTTCTCCCCTTTTTTCTTTTTTTAATCACTGATGGTCAAAATATTCCCGGGGTTTTTGTTCTTTCATCAGGCTTCCTTTTCCCTTTGGTTACCGAGATTGAAATTTTGCTTTTTAAAAAAATTAGATGAAAATAAATTCCCCTTTCTCTTTAAAATGGGCGTTTTTTATTTTATTTCTTTCGGTTTGTGATGGGGCCGGGGGAGCTCCAGAAAACTGCACTGGCCAGTTTTGTAAACATTTTTTTTTTGGTAATTTTTTCCAGGGTTTTGCCAGGGCTGCAAACACTCTCTCCCCCTTTTCCCTTTTGCCTTTCACTTTTTTATCAGTTTTTCGTTTTTTCCCTTTCCCTTTTTTTATTTCCTGCCCCTCTCTTTCCTCTTTTTTTTCCGCACGTTTTTTTCCAGTTCCTATTTTGCATTATTTTAAACCCTTTGTTGAGCGATCATTTCTCTCCCTTTCCGTCCGGGGAAAGTTAGACGGCAAACCACGGAACACTTCTGATCACACATCCCAATACGACTATTTTATATAAGTTCCTATAAACCACACATATCCTCTTTTTTTTTTATTTGTGTAAATATCTTACAGAAAGAAAATCTGAAAAGGAAAGCTCATAAAACCCACATCAAATAATCTGCTAAGTCTTAAAAACATATGTGTATAAAAATTTACATTTCAAACTCACCAGCTCGCCCCCTCTAAAGTATAACTGAGTTACCCCTTGCCCTGGGGTATTTTACTCTTGTCCTCGTAAGGAATGTACTTGTGATTCTATTTTAATCTGTGTGCAGTGCCATCTCTACATTTTACAGAATCTTTCATTCATCAAAAAATACATGTAGGGGGATATACTTGCTTTCCTTGATTCTTTCCTTAATTCATTCGTGTTGTAAAGTTGCAGTATTTCTGAACTTACTTATTAGCCTCTGCTCTCTCTCGTTAGGAATATATATTGAGACATATTTCAATATATATTCGGCCTGGCCATTTGGACCCGAGAATCGAAAATGAGAAATATAAAAATATATTCAGATTCAAATAACGATGTAAATATATGAGAGACAACCCTGGTAAGACCAACAATTTACTCCAAATTCAATATACTCTATTGTAACGCATCTAAATCATCATATTCATGAAAGGGAAACATATAACAAAGCATAACACCAAACTAGTGTTTTTGTTCCCGCGTAAGTGAAGAAAAGTTTAAAACGCAATCCCTCTATAAATATAATCAAATATTACGCGAGGAAAAAAAAAAAATCAGGCAGCCTACTTTTATACAGTTGGAGGCAATTAGGGTCAAATATATATTTTAAATGTATGTAAAACTTTAATATCCCACAGCGAATGAATGCCGCGTTTTTTAATTGTGGGTGAAAATTTCGTAAATTAAAATTGGGGGAGGGCATCATGCAGGCTTCCCAAACCTTGATGTCAGGGCAAAACGAAGTGTAATTTCACGTGTGCCTAACCTTTGCTTACTCCGATATTCATTAGAATTATCTATGGAATTAGCTTAATATGAGATAATGTAAAAGGCAGATGCAAAAAAGCAAGGGAAGCGGGCCCTTTTGTGTTTACGTGTAATATGTATACCCGTCCCTTACATCAGTTATCTAGTGTTGCAATTTTAAATTCTACTTCCCTGTTAATGTGTATATCTCTGACACGAAAAAAAGAATATTTTACAGCATTTACATTTAAAAGTCTTTAAACATGCCGAAAAATAAGAAGAAAAAACGTCCCAATTCTTGACGACAGTTTCTTTCGCTCTTTCCAGAACCAACACCATGTTCTTCGCAGTCTGGCTCTCCTCGCGGTCATCACCTGCAGCCACTATCCCAGGTCCTCTCCAGTGCCCCCAGTAGTGGGAGCCCTTGAGCCGTCTTCGCAGGACTTCGCCCAGGGCCAAGACGATGCCTTCGCCTCCCCAGACAAACGCCTCCTCAAGTATTTTCCTCCCGAGAGCCAGGCTTTGGGAACTGAAGATTCGCCCCTATGATGGCCACCCAGGAGGACACCAAGAGAGGATACTCGAACAAGAACTACCTTAGTGGGTGAACAGGGAAAGGGGAGGGAGGCAGAAGCAGGGGTTATGTGATGCATAGGCCTTGAATAAAAAAAGGAAGGGGGGATATACTGTGGGAAGGGAAACAGATGTAAGAAGAGTTGAAAAGGGAATAGAATATATATACGAGACTGGTGAAATGAGAAGAGAAGTGGATGAGAAAGAGGGGAAAATGCAATTTGGGGAATAGATAGCAGTAAGAAGTAATATAAAATTAGATGAAAGAAGGGGATTGAAAGAAAAACAACGGAGAAAAATAAAAAAGGGCGAAACCGAAAAGAATAAATGAAATTGCGGAAATGGAGGGAATAAAGAGGGAAATGATAACAAGCTAAATACTGAAGACAAAAAAAAATACAAAAATAAACATAATGAAATTGGAAAGAAACATGGAAAAACAAACATCCTATAAAACCCACAAAACACACTAGCCAAGGGAATAAACACATCAGACACATCGATCACCCATTCACACACTGCGAACTACTCCCACTAATAACTACCAAGCAGACCGCCATATGGACGAGGAGAATTAAGAGAGACACTAAAAACCCGTAATGAAGGGTTCCTCCCCTCATCTCTTCCATCCTCACCCGCAGGATATTTGTAGGGTGATATAAGGAAATGACAAGTTGCTAGTAATTGGATACTGTTGTTTCCCCCTTCGTAAGCAGAGAAATGAGTGTGGGGATGGCTTTTTCCGGTTCTGTTTAGGGTTCTGCGTCATGATAATTCTGAGTGTGTTTTTTGTGCGTAAATTGACAGCCCAAATGATTATTTACTATTTTGTTACTTTTGTGTTATATCGTGTTAAGGTTATGAGGTTAGCTGACTGAAAGATCACGGAAGGGGTGGATAAGTTTTTGATTAAGGGGGAATCAGAAAACAATACAACTGATTTATCCACACGCATATACACACATATCCGCGCTCATACACACATACATCCAAAGCATAAATCGGAACTTGCATATCCACAACAACACATACACCCAACCGCGCACGAGAAATACACATCCTCACACACATGTGTACTCGAATGCACAACTTACAGATAACCATTAGCACTACACACATACCCTCTCAAAAACATGGACATATAATAATCCCCTTTTTATCTCCAGGTTCGGACGTGGTGATGAAAACGTGGAGACCGTAACTTCCTCAGGTGAGTTAACACAGGTGATAATTGATTAACAAACAAATGAAATGATCACGTAAACATGCGATAAGATGCGAATTCTAAAGTATTAAATCTGATATTGAAATTATTTGAAATATCCAAATCAAAATTCCCACGGGGAAATCCTTATAGAAAATCCAAAATTACACCAATAAATTCGGTCGATTTTCGCTTTCAGATTCGGCCGCGGAGACGCTGCCATGGACAAGCGCAACCGCAACTTCCTCCGCTTCGGACGCGGCCCCAACCGCAACTTCATCAGGTTCGGACGCTCTGAGACTTCCCCCTTGGAGTTCAGCCTCGGACTCCCCGAAGAGGAGCTGCCCGTCATGTAAGGAGGCTCGGGGTCTCTGCTTCTTATTTTATTGTTGTCAGTTTCAAAATTTTGCGTGCGTGTGACTTCTGTGTACAATCTGCATTTATTGGGATTTTTTTTACTTTAATGAGAATTTTGTATGCTGTGAGAAACTTTCCTTCTTTTGTTTTGTTGCCAAGGAAGATGTAGATAAATGTGGCAATCCAGAAGAAATCTTAGAGGACGAGAAGTTGAATGGGGAAAACATGCTGTGTCCTCTATCTATATAGCTGTATTTATAACATTATCTTAACCCCGTTCTTTCTGCAAAACTTCACACCTTGGCAAATAAGTGTAATACCCTCGCGGTCTTTCGCTTTCAGCATCGACCAAGGAGACATCGACGAAATGTTCGAAGCCTTCAAGGAGGAGAGAAGAAGAACCCCGCAACAGCATCCGCCACCGCCGCTCCGTCCCGTCCCGCTCTCCTCCTTCTGCGACAACTGCGACGACAGCCAGAAGCCCCAGCAGACCACCACCGCTCAGCCCGCCGTTTTTTGCCGCCGCCAGTAAAACCCAGCGCAGCGAAGCCGAGGCCAAGGACGCGCTCAGCCTCCAGCGCAGCAAGAGATACGTCGTGCCCAACTACTACGCTACTCCAGCTACTCCATGAACCACTCCCCCGCGCCTGGGCTAAGATATTCCCGCCGAAGACATGGAGCTCGAGGAGGAGCCCCAGGGCCGGGCCAAGCGCGCCTTCAACGCCTGTCCGGCCCCCGCGAGTTCGTCGGCTCCCCCAGCATCCCCGAGGGCAAGATGCTGGTGAAGCAGTACCCCCGCATCGTCAGGCACCCGAAGAAACTTCCCCCCGATTCGGTTGAACAATTGAGACATTAACACTCCTATATGGCAACCCTTCCTTCACACCTTCGACCTGACTATCCATTTCTCTCACGGGAAAATTGTCCTTGTACAACCTTAAGTATGCTGACCTTGATGTTATATCTTTACCTGGATAAAGGATAACGCTCATCCCAGTGCTCCCCCATTAATTATATATTGATATATATGTACAAAAACTGATGGGAGATTGTTATTTAAATATATAGATATATCGAAAGATCAGCGATTTTTTGGTTTTTGTGTCATGGATTGGAAAAATACCTTTAAAATATTTATTTCATAAATCTTAAATCGTTGATCTGACGCACTTATGCAGAGGCCAATAACTATTGAATGATATAATATGCTGACAATATATTTCGAGTCGTTATCAGTCCTTATCTTTAGAAAGCTTTAGATGTGTGACTGAGATGTAGGATGAGAGTATTGTATATATTTCCGAGAGGCTCAAAAGGTAAAGTTAGCGAGTACTCGACTGTGGGGTGTTGACTGTACCCTTTTCTTAAGTCCTCCCCTCAATTTACCTATTGTATCGTTTTCTATGTTTTTGTTTAGGGTTTTCTTATTCCATACTTTTTCTTCCTTCAAGACGCATGTAATGCTCTTGATTATTAAAATATGTAAAGGCTGGAGAACTGATTAATAGTTCATTTCACCCTATCCTATTCCTTTTTGAATCTAATAAAGTATTATACATTCACACATGCCTTCCATGCTGTTATTTAATTACACCTCATTACAAAACACAATATTACTCACGAACACGTAGTCTCACGTGCACAGAATCGGGGAAAAAAAAGGCTGGCATCTCTCCAAGTATTATATTTTCCCAGAACAGACAATTTTTTATTCAGTATATAAATAGAATAAAGAATAACAGACAACACCGAGGAGGAATCGAGTGCCCGCCAACTCCCTGTGCTTGTTGCCTACTCCCTGTGCTTGCGGCCATCATCTGTTTTGCAGAAGAGTTGGTGGCTTGAACCATTCCGAAAAATGAAATTAAAGACCCACTGGAGGACCACTGGCATCAAACCACTATTGGGTGAGAGTCTCTAGATTCTATGGTATACATGTGAATGGAAAAAGACGACAGCTATTAATTCGAAAGTTGCCACTTACGGGATTTGATAATGTTTTATCATCTGGGGACCAAAGGGGAGTGAATATTGAACATCATATCAATATTTAAGCTAATATTGAAGTTTCTTGAAATAAATTATTCATTTCTCAATGTCTTTTATTTCCCTTTAGTGCTACAGGTAAAAACTTTTGCCCACACACTCCTTATCAACTTGAATATATATATATATATATATATATATATAAAATATATATATATATATATATATATATATATATATATATATATATATAGAATGTGTGGGGTGTGATCTTTGACTTCTTGACACCCTTGCCTTATTGATACAATAATCTAAGTACCACTTCCTCACTATTCCCGCGAAAAAATAGTGGTCTTTATATTGTTCCCTGAAGAAATAAAGCAGTACCCTAAAATGAAAAAAAAAATGCTTGAAGATTTTTTTTTTTTTTGTCGAACCCAAATAGTAACGACCAATAAAAAAAAATGGTCACAGCGTTTCAACATCCACTAAACCATACATCCTCATCCCATCTTTCATCCCTTAAAAATAAAAAAAAAAATATAATAAATTATATACACACGTACATTGCCTCTGAGCAATTAGAAAATTAGATCTGGTGAGCCCCCTCTGCCAGTGTATAGTCTCACCACCAAGACTTCTGCACGCCACCTCGTGGTCATTTCCAAAGGGGGTTTGGACACGCCCCTGCTGGAGCGTCTCTCAGGTGCCGCTGTTTTTTTGCTGCTGATTATAGGTTTGGTCGTGGCAAACCTCCCGGTCCGCTTCAGAATCATTTGTTTCCAGTGACCACAAAAAGCGTGAGAGAGGGAAGAGCATATATATATATATATATATATATATTATATATTTTATTATATATATTATATATATATATATATTAATATATATATATATATATATATACATACTTATATATAAAAATATATATATATATATTTTATATATATATATATATATATATATGTGTGTGTGTGTGTGTGTGTGTTGTGTGTGTGTGTGTGTGTTTTGTGGGGTGTGTGGTGTTTTGTGTGTGTGTGTGTGTGTGGTATGTTTTGTTTGTCTGTGTGTGTGAGTTTTGTGTGTGTGGGGGTGTGTTTGTGTGTGTGTGTGTGTGTGTGTGTGTGTGTGTGTGTGTGTGTATATATATATATATTATATATATATATATATATTATATATATATATTATATATATAATATATATATATATATATATATATAATGTATGTATATCATATACCCCACACACACACACACACACACACACACACCACACCTATATATATATATATATATATATATATTAATATATATATATTATATATATATATATATATATATTATATATATATTGTTGTTTTTGTGTGGTGTGGTGTGTATGTGTGTGTGGTGTGTGTTGTGTTGTGTATATTATGTGTATATAATATGAAAATGACATAAAAAAAAAAAAAAAAAAAAAAAAATTACCATAAATAAATTAGATGAATATTTTATGA
>NW_023645795.1:0-7948 GCF_015228065.2 Penaeus monodon
CCCTCGAAAAGGTGCAAGGAAAAATTTCCCCCCAAAAACCCGGGAATGCGGGGGTGGTGAAAAGTTGGGGGGGCCGGCCGGGATGACTGATATCCAGTCAACTCCAGGAGTGTCAGTACGGGTGTCACCACACACACACACGCACAATTGTTATATATATAATATTATATATATATATTATATATATAATATATAGACATATATACTGAAAAATAAATAAACAAAAACACTATGAATATTTTATGGGGATTTAACAGTGCAAATATGAAAGATTATTTTAGATTTAAAACACTGACCGGGAAAAAAAATATTTTGCAGAGCACAGATTGACCTTTTAACTACCGAGTTTCGGATTCCCCCAGGTCGGACAAAGATCTCCCGGCAGTGCGGGACTTGACCTTTCTGAAAATTGTCTTTTCCACATCTAGGAAAATCCCCCTCAGAGACCTCGAAGGCGGACCTAAAATTCACGACCCGAGCCAGCCATCAGGAAATAAAATCTAAGCTGACACATGGATCACCCACATCTTTTTTCCTGTAGACGGCATCGCCCCGCCTAGCGTGCTGACCCGAGAAAAAAGACAACGCAAAGACAGCAAGGAACATTTGGTTCTACCGACCTCGACTGCCCACCCAAACCCAATAAAAAAAGGCCCAAGACATCGATTTGAAGGTTAGTCCCGAAAGGTCGATTTCCTTGTGTCTTTTTTTTAATTTAATTTTTTTTTCCCACCCTCGTGTTGTACCTTGTGTTACCCTTTTTTCTTTTTCTTTCCCATTCCTCTACATTGTAAGTGACCAAATTTTTTCTCCGTCTTTCCTGATAAATTACGAATGGTAAAATTTTCGGAATCTCAAAAAAACTAGCGAATTTTTTTTGGGTTGAAATTTAACTTCGCTTTTCCCCCTCCCCCCCTTTCCCCGATCATCCTGACTTCCCCCATTAACCCCCAACTGAAATTTGACCCCCCCCCTCGACCTGCCCCCTTCCCAAACCCCCCTTCTAAAAAATGCGTTTAACCCATCAGACATTCAATATCGTCGAAATTTGATGGCTCGCCTTCCGGGTTTTGAAATTTTTTTGGGAAAAATGTTAAATTTATGTTATTCAAGGTGGAATGTCAGAGACCCCTTTTTTCGGCAAAAAATGCGTAAAAGCGGGTGAAACAGTTTAGAGCTGACCTAGTGAAAGTACGAAACGCGATAACGCCTTTAAGACTGCCCTCCCATTTGCAAGTTGGAGTTATTTCAAAGATATTTTTAGATCTTCGTTCAAATCCTTTGATGAAGTCTCATATTCAGTTCGGAGACTTTTAATTCAAAGCCTGCCTTTTGCCGAGAAGCTTAGAATTTTTTCAACAACTTGGGTTTAAGTTTCAAAAAGGGTAAAGAGTATCCCTCACAAAACCATGACTCCCACTAATCCCTTTTCAATAACATCCGTCTCCTCCATAAGATATGGGAAATCTATCCTCGTTTCTTGTTTTCCTACTTCTGAAAGAGCGTTTGGGGGCATTGTGAGGATACCGATTTTTTAATTTCCCGGCGAATTTTCCAAATCAGTCAGAGAAAGGTCCCCACTGTATGGTCAATGAGGCATTACACTATAAGGCAAAAAACGACCACACAAGAAACACACCCTTGCTCCAAAGCAAAAACAAACAACCAAACGACAAAACCACAACACAACCCTAAACCGCGGTTCCACAAAATGCACGAGACCACAACATCCAAAAAAACTCCCTCACAATATAATACGGGACATAAACTATTTTCCCCTGTCTTAACCACCCAGTTTCCCGACTAAACAACCTTGTGTCAAAAATTTGGGCCCCGGGAAAGGGGTCAGTTTTTAAACTGTTGTGAAAAAGGTCACGGTCGATCATGTTTTCGCTCCGTACTGCCCATTCTGGACGCCTCAAATCCAGGGCTCACTGTGGGCTTTCCGACCAGGTAGTCAAACGACAGATTGCTCCGCAAAAACAATCCCCCCATTTTTTGGGGAAAACCCAAAAACGCCCAGACAGGGCAACACTAAAGCAAAATCCCGGGTAACATCACATTTTTCTCAACGTTGCATCCCTAAGATACACCAGCCGCCATTTTTCCTCTTATTAAAGGGCAAGCCTGCATATTTTTTTTAGACAGGGGATTTCTTTTCTGTGGTCTTTTTGGTACTTTGCGGAATTTCGAATTATCATTTTTTGCAACCGAGTAAAACCACCATTTTGCGGGAAAACGGGAGATAGGTATCAGTTTTAGGAAACAAATCCTTAACATTTTCTGGTAGTGAAATTTTTGCTCAAAGTTTATTTTAGTAGAACAAATTTTACCCCGGACCCCTCTTTTTGGGGTCTGATTTTTTATAGTACAAAATTTCCCTCCCCCCTCGGAGAAATACATTATTTTTTAATGGTCAAATTTACCTGTTAAGGACTCCCTCTTCCCTATGGACGCTACCGACCCCTTCACACCCGCAATGCATTATGAAGTCACAATGACCTAGTACCCCTTTCTGCACCCACTTCCCCTTTCCTTCCTCCCCACCCCCCCCCCTCCCCCTCCCCCCCCAACCCTCGTTCCCTCTCTTCTCCTGCGCGCCCCCTTCCCCCTTTTCTGTACCGCACCCACATCACGCAAAGTTTATTGCCAATGCTACCACTACTATTTCGGCTTTCTGACTACGATAGACGTTTCTTGTCCTTGGGCAATGGTACTGCTTTGTTTTACCTGATAATTCAGTAAAAGGGTTGGCAACATCCCTTCCTTGTAAAAATTTACTGATAATGATGCGGGGCTTATTTTAATCTCCCGGTCCCTTGTTTAACGCTGGTGTCCTGAAAATCCTATAAATTACAGACTTCCCCATCGCAAAATTTGTTTACCTGCCCCCTCCCCTTTTTTTTCTGCACTGCAACATCATTTCCCCTGATGACGGGCTCGACATGTTCTAAAGCAAAATTTAGTTTTTCATGAAAATGAATTTTAAATAACTTTTTTAAAAATTTTCCAAAGCGTACTCCCAACCCAAGGGCCCGTCCATCGTAAAGACAACATGCTTAAAACCTCCTCGACCCTGAGTAACCCTTCATACATCCCAAAGTTATAAGGTCCCCATTAAAGCGACGGGCCTTGGGGGAAAAGGGAGGTAAAACAATGTTAGAATGAATCTTTTTCAACCAAGAAAATTCACCCGGGGCCCCCCCCCTTTTCCTTTTTCCCAAAGAAAAAAATTTATTTTCCGCCCAGGGGTCACTATCGCAATTTGAATAAACTAACAGTGCCGAACCCTTTCCCCAATTCCTATCTTTAGATTGTTGTAGCAAACTTTGCTCTAATAATTTTTTTTTCACTATTGACCTGCAAAGGCTTCTGGCCCCTATGGCTCCTGAGAGGGGCCCATAAAGGCTTTCTCGACTATATGGGACATTTTGAATTTTTAGTATCCCCTTTTTTGGCCCTTCGAAATTCCCCTCTTTTACATTTAGCAATCAAGGCCCTTGTACTATCAGGTTTATTAATGATCGGGTCCTCGTTTATTTAGATATATTTTAAATTTTGCTCACCCTCTCTCTCAAACACGAAAAAAATTGCGTCAGGTTTTCAATAGGCTATCAACTGCGGTTTTAATTTTTCAACCTAGAAATGCATTTTAAAATCTAAGTTAGAATTTCTTGGGCCCATACCTTGTCATCTAAAGGTTTTTGCACCAAGACTCAAAGTTTAAACCCATTGCCGACTTTCCACACTAAGAACCAAAAGGAATTGAAATCTTTTTGGGCCTTTCGGGTTTTTACGGGCCTTAATTCAAGGTTATGGGCCTCGCGCCCCCGCTTAATCATTCCTTAAAAAGGTTCTTTTCGCAGGGGACAGAAAAGGAAAAAGCCGCATTTACAACTCTTAAGTCGCGTTAAAAAGGGCCCATTTTTTACCCCCCCCCTTTCAGCTTTGCCTTTTGCCTCACCACTGATCCCTCAAACCCTCGGGTCGGGGCTACTCCCCAAAACTGCCATTCTGGAAAACGCAGCCCATTGTTTTTCAAGTCGCGCCCTCAGTTCAGCGGAAAAACGCTATCTAGACGGCCCGTGAACTACTAATTATCACCAGGGTCCCCTCATTTTCGAGACATTTTGGTATCAGAAAAAGTGCCCCTGATCTTTCCCCCTCACGTCCAATTTAAAGGTAGGGCCCTCTTTGACGACGCCCCCCGGGAAATTGAATTTCTAGCAGAGTTCGACGTCACATTGTTTATTTACCCGGGAAAAAAAAATGCGTTCCCGACCCATCACCGCTCCCTCTCTGACGCTCAAAACCTGTTAAAATCTGCTCCTCGCCCATTTTACCCCCCGCGGTGAAATTCTCTACTTGCACGTTTTGGTAAATACTGCCCGCCTCCCCTTTGAGGATCCTTCGGAGGACGAGACCCGGGCTGCACAGTTAAGGGTCGCCGTTCCGCCCCCATTCTTCGTTACCCCCCCGATCTTGCTGCTTCAGCCGACCTCCCAGGGACCCCCCACAAGGACGAAACCCGGCTAGGCAAGAAGATAATCTGAGGGCCCCCCTTAATTCAAGCCTTAAAAGGAATAAAGCCCCCCCCCTAGCAGACTTTTCGAGAATAAAACTGTACCTCGATGCTAACAGTTATTTTTGCTAAAAGTCTCGATATAGGACAAGAAAGCTCAAGGCATCTCGTAAAATTGTAGTTTTCCTGAATCTTTGAAGGCGAAACCCTTTTTTCCATTGAAACGAAAAAAGTGACACTGTGGTTAAGGGGAATTTACTTAGCCCGCAACGCTTCTTTTTCCCACACCTTTAGCAAAATTGTTTAAACTTTTTAGTCTTGTAAACAAGCCAATTAAAAAGGAAAAACCAATGACCCCCCCGTGCTTGAAAAAGACATTTCCCGCTTTCCTTTTCCCGAAAGGTCCTAGCGACACATTTCGGTTTTCTGCCTTCTCGCATGGAAAATTTTTAATTTTAGTTTCATTTATAACTTCACTCGTTTTTTTTGGAACAGTCCCCTGCCCCCAAATCGGCAAATGTTGTTGCACATGCTTCCACGACTTTGTCATATAAACAGCCCCAGTATTTTTTTACTGATAAAAGGGCTGAATTTTTAACAAAAGGGCATGGATAAATTATGTGAATCATGAAGTAACCCCGTGTTAACTTCCCCCTTACCCCCACAAAATAATGTATTACGAAAAGGGTCAACTCCTCCTCCCCCCATTTAAAGAACGCTTTTAGATGCGACATCGACATTGGGATGAATCATAGACAACCAGTCTTTCATTAATATAAAATTCCCTTCTTCCCTTTGTTTATACCCCCCATTTTTTTTTATATGGGAAAGGATAAAAACTACCCTATGTCTTTGAGAAAATCAAGTTCCTTCATGTAATGTATAGCTGAATATCTTTTAAATAGAAACAAGTAAACTTCCGATCCAAAGAAGCTTTGATAAATTTCCCGAGATAAAAAACTGTATTTCAAAACAAATTTCCCCCAAAAAGGACATTGAAGTTGGGCACTAGTATTTTAAAAACAACCACAACTCAATATTAAGCAAAGCTTGCCTAGATTTTTAAGGTCCATTTAGAGTAATTAATGTAAAGAACAACAAGGGGCCCACATTTAAAAGCATACAGTCAGGGGAACAATCTTTGGGCTCATTTCGACGTCCCCAAGGCTTTTCACAAGTATATTCTCCCCCCCCGACAACACTAATTGATTTTTATCTCCAAACTTACTACTCTTGGCTTATCATTCTTCACTTTGTGTCTGCCGACCGCCCTGCCCTACCCCCCCAGGCTTCACATACCCCGGACCCTTGTTGAGGGCCTTGGGCTATCTTTCCAAGTACAATTATAAGATTATAAAAAATTTAAATCATTAACCACTCGTTTTTTTCAGCAAAAGCAGGCAATGCTTTTTAGTCTCATTTTCCCCCAAAAGACTTAGCCCTATTTTCCACAATATATCCTCTGCTAATGTTTTTGCCTCTTTTTCCCCTAAAAAAACGAATTTATTCTACCTTTTTAAATCTTCCTCCAATTTACGGTCTCTTTGTATTTTTTCCACCTCCCCTGAAACTGGTTATTTCATTTTCCCTTCCCAAAAAAACAATAAACCCCCTCTTCCTTTAAACACACAACACTCACCATCCTAAATCCCTTCACGGGTAGGGTATTTCTTTTCCCCCCACAGATTTCTTAGTAACTGTGCAAAACCATCCTCGCACATTGTTTTCACTTCATCGCCTCTGGGGACTTGACACAAATATGCCACCTTGCTCCAGGGTACCTCCTTAAAAAATAAATTAAGGGCAGTGCACATTCTCTGAAATTCGTGGGTTTGGGTTAGGGGGTTTTTTTCTCTCATTTCCCCACATTACCTTATTTTTTTACTTCAAGGCTATACAATACAGTTGGGGTAAAAAGCAAACCCTGATTTGTTCTACAAGGACTTTTTTTCTTCCCCCTCTTGGACTGACTTTCCATCCCTTTTTTTCCACCACCCATAAATACACAAGGGAAAATTGCGATGAATACCCCCCTACCTCAACCCCTGTCGGGTCATTTCCATCCTATAACATTTTTCTACCGAGTATAATCTCTCAAAAGATGCTTTTTTTGCAACAGTTTATGCTTACCCCGTCAGCCACGTCCCCGCAACCTACATTTTTCCCGAAAAGTTTTCCGTCGCCGGAGGGTTATGTTGCTAAAAACCCTGGGAGCGTGCTATTTCATCCCCCCCAGGCGAGTTGCAAGGAAAAACAAGAAGTAAACCTACCATGTTTTGCATACCATAACCCCCAGTCTATAAATAAAAAAAAAGAAGAAGAAAAAAATATAATACATATATAAAACAAAAAGAATTAATAAACAAGTAAAAACATTTTGGTACAATATTCGATATATTACTAACTTACGTTTTTTTTTTTTTTTGTTGCACGTACTATTTTCATTTTAAAATATCGAACTATGCCCTTTCCCCCTACGCCCCCTTTCCCTTAAAACCTGAAGGGGAGATACTTTACTTTTTTAAACCTCGATATTGACGGATGCAGAAGAGCACACTTTCCCCGGTGTATTGCCTGTAATTCCGGAGCTGATCCGAGGCCGCCATGCTGCCAACCGGTATACTGGCATCAATCAAGAAACTGCCCAAAGTTTTTTCTCTTCGTAATCACTCTTTATGGAGTTTCCCTGATCAGGAGCTCTTTCCCCCAGTTAAATTAGCTTCCACTTTATTCTTCCAAAACGGGACGATTTGGGAGATGTAAGCGATTGAAATATTTATTGGGAGTTTAAAAGTGCAAAAATGAAAATTAATTTTTGAGTTCAAAATCCCGACCTGAGAAAAATATATCAATTTTCAATGCACAGATGGGCCTTTTAACTACCGAGTTTCGTATATCCCCAGGGTCGGACAAAGAGCATCCCGGGGGAGTGCAGCGACTTTCCTTTCTGGAGAATCGGTCATTTCTGCATCATGGAAAAACCCCTCAGAGACCCCATCAAAAGGGGGGGGGACCCATGATTTTGCATCCCAAAACAAATCAGGAAATAGGACCTAAGCTGACAATGGGTGCCCCAGCTAATTTCCTGTAAACGGGGCATCGCCCCCCTAGGGCCGACCTGAATAAAAACCCGGGACAAAGACACAAAGGGCCAAAAAAAGGGCATCAGCAGTGAAGAAAAAGGACCTCTCATTTCCCCCCCCCCTGCGTGAACGGTCCTTTTAAATTGGGCGATTCAGAGCCGAGCAACGCAAAAGGGTCCCATGACCCGATCGGTGGGGTTTTGATGGGCATATTTAAAAAGATGCACCGGCCCGGTCCCTGGGAATCTCCCTCGGCTCTTCCCCTTTTTGGACGTGACGCGCACCCCCCTTGTTTTATGCCACGATGCTATTGCTTGCATGTAGCTTTGTGCCCCCCCGCCTC